>NW_026732687.1:165000-238501 GCF_028476545.2 Physella acuta | reverse complement strand
ATGAAATAGAGTTCACTTGTTTCTGTGACCTCGGCATATGAGGAGATAGTGTGGTCAGCACTATGCCTAGCCGCCCTTTACTTTCCCTAACTTGAGTTAGGTACCCATCAGAATTGGGTGGACTCAGGGACGGTTTACTAACTTGAACCCGGATTCGAACTTGAAACTTAAGGGTTAGCAGCCCAGCTCTCTACCGCTAGACCACTCCGTCCCTTGGAGGTATGGTTAACCGAAAAGTACCTGCTAATCTAAGTATTGTCATAATAGTGGTCATATTAAACAAAGAAACAATACTCATGGTTAAGAGAACCAAGAGAACAATAACGGTTATTTCCCTTTGTTTATCTGAGCATTTTCAAATGTTCAGGTCAGTTATTGTTCACCTTCTTGAGATTCTCTGCGCCCCATATTTTTGTAAAAATTTCTGAATAACTCTTTGTTCTTTTTAAACATGTTTGCCATGTGTTTCTACTCATGTAGGGCTAACAGTTGTCAGAAAAATAAAGCGGGAATGATCTCCCCTAAACTTTCTCGAATATTACATAGATAACACTTAGATAACACTTAAATAACACTTTGGGGGATGGCAACTCGGGATATATATATAAAGTTATTTATGTTTTTTTGTCTTTTATGCATTACTGCAGCTTTGTTCTATATATTTATAGAACTGAGGCATATATATATATATATATATATATATATATATATATATATATATATATATATATATATATATATATATATATATATATATATATATATATATATATATATTAGACAAATTGAGTTGAGAACACCATTGTTTATTCATACCCACCCTACTATTCACATGAGAGAAGCGCTACAGTGTGACAGCGGTTCTAGACTTGAGACATCCTGGTTTGTTACAAATGTGAACACGCTTGTCTTTAAATGTTACATGTTACAGCAGACGAGCAGATAACTTTTAGATAACAAGCAATAGATAAATAGATACCTTTTAGAATAGAAACGCTTAGCTTGCTATTACAAGTTAACGATCTATAAACTTACTTCAACAGCTTGAGCACGCCTCAAATGCTGACCATATAAGAAAAAACACTTTTGTGACTTAACTGGGCTTGATTCTTAATATCTGGACTATCCCTGTTGGTAACGTTATATTTTCTAAACCTCTTTAACGCTAACTTAATTTTTTACTTCCACTCTCGTTCGTCTTTGGCCTTAACCTTGGTTAGCTACCGCTGGTCATGGGGTTGGCTCATTTAAACAATGTTCTGTCGCCTCAAAAAAGTGGAGCACCTGCTAACTAAGTGTGAGCAACAGAGCTCAGGGTGAACAGAGTTTTACACGTGAGGCCTAGAGTCTAACCTGTTGTTGAGTATGTTGTCAACCCATGCAGTGTCTTCCGCGGTTAATGCTCTACATCAGGGGTCTTCAAACTACGGCCCGCGGGCCAGACGCGGCCCGCGATGTCCTCTCATCCGGCCCACGGAGATCTTTTTGTGCACGGAAAAAAACGTTTGTTGGTGATGGCTGGGGAACTTTGCCCAGAAAAATCAAAGACAAACCTGGAAGAAACTGGCCCCCGAACTGAAATTTGAAAGTTAATGCGGCCCTCGGAATGAAACGTTTGGAGACCCCTGCTCTACATAACAACACTTCAACACTCTGTTTCGATTTTTTCCAGCTTGGAAAGGTAATTTGCTGGTAATGGGGAAACTTTGTTTTTTTTAACGTAACTGGTAAAATGGAAAGTCGTTGTTTGAACACCGTCAATTTTCTTAACGTTGTGTATTTAATGGTCGTTCATGCATGGCGTTTCGTTTTTTGTGTGACGATTTTTATCGACCTGAACGTCACAAAAACTCATACCTCCTTCCCCCTTGATACAATTTCTATCCCCCCCCCACCCCCAACAATTAAAAATCTTTATTTTCTTGAAACTGTCAATTATGTCCTAAAATATGAACTTAACTGGGTAAAAATTAAGTACACTCATTGTCCATATTGAAAAAAAACAAAAAACAAACCAGGAGTGACCTCTGTCAACGGTAGATAATACCGAAAAAAACGTAATAATTCCTAAGGGTACAACATCAAAATTTATTGTGAACTAGAATAACACATTTTCCGGTTATACGAGAAAGTAAAAATTAAAAATAAAAAAAAAATTGTGTGACTGGTAAAGATTTTATCCAAATTTTTGTTTTCAAAATTCTGTTCTTCTGTTTGCATTTGCTTTGATCTCAGAATATCACAACACTTACTACTTTATTGTCACGTTATCTCTGCATAGTTACCTTACTGACACAACGACCAACATAGCAGATTAAGAAGAATTACCTGTATCTGTGACTTGTATCCCTTTACATGTTAACATTCCCCAACTTGACTTCATTTGACTTGGTTAAATGCAGGGATTGTGCAGTCAGTTTTATCTTTCCTACACGTTAACATTCCCCCAACTTCACTTCATGGAATTTCTACATTCCCCTTACGGGGTTCATGCAACCTCTACATTCCCCCAAAATGACTTCATGCAACCTCGACATTCCCCCAACTTGACTTCATGGAATTTCTACATTCCCCTTACGAAATTTGCAGTCCGTTAGGCAGATGAAGTAGAGTCAATCCGTTTCTTGACCATATACAATGATGGCGTGATCAGCATCATTCCCAGCCACCTTTACTTTCCTTACGTGAGTCAGGTACTCTTCAGAGCTGGGTGGACCCAGGATCATTAAGGCTTTCAGGTTAGCAGTCAAGTGCTCTACCTCCCACCCACACCGTTCATCTCACTAAACATACAGAGATAAATCCAACACATTTTGTTTCAGCAGTTCTATGTGTTAATCTCTTAAAGAAATCTAATATTTTTACAAATGTGTTTGTTCTTGTTAAAATCTAAACAAAAAAAAAGGTTATTTCAACTGTATCCTAATTAAGGTTTTTATATTTAATTTTTTTAATTAAAAAAACCACACAATCCACGTTGCTGCCATAACTTTAAGCTAGTTTATTTCATTGAATAGATATTAGATCAACATTTAAAATTGTTTTAACAACTTGATAGAAAGGTGGACAGAAAGAGTTATTTTTGTAATTATATGAATTTATATTGCAGCTTGCGACCAGTCGTTTGGTGTATTTGTTTTGCAAAGAAAACTACTTGCTATCTGCATCTTCAATGTCGAATTTAAGTGCATTTATTTACTTTAAGACTAGTCTTTTTATTTTTGTTTTTGCTGTTTATACGGAAAGAGTCATCTTCTAGCAGGCAAAGCCGGAATCTCCATATTCTGTCCATAAAGAAATCGTCGCGGTAACTGTGAGCGCCCTGAATCACCTGACCATCCGGGACTTGCAGGGTCATTGGCCCTCCCAAGGTGTTGACCTCGTCTGTCCAGTAACAGTTGCTTAATTTCTTGCCTATGATTCCACAGCAACCGAATTTGAAACGACGGTCTTCGTAGTAGTTGTCATGGTGACTCCCAATGTCGGTCATACCTTTGTCCTTCGAACAAAGGAAGTTAATGGGCTGACCCATAACATTCACGTATCCTAAAACAAAACGAAAACATGAGCTTATATATTTTATAAACAGAAGCGTCACAATGTAGGGGGGGGGGATGACACAAGAAACAATGATCATTCCAGTTAAATGAATGATTAATTATAGTTAAATAGGCCTAGTCTTCTAAGAGGCAAGTTGACAAATCCCGACAAGAGGGGGGGGGGGAGGGGGGCTAATGATAGAGAAAACAATGCCACATCTCCTGTATTAACAACCTACTCTAAATAAAAATCGCTAGTATTATCTGTGCACAGTTTAAAGCTATGGGGGGGGGGGGGGCGGTGACACCAACTAAACGTAACATGTGCCGAGGAAAAAGCTTTTGTTGAGAAGTGTAATAACTGATATGTTAATCGACTACTGTGATGGGGGTGACACCAATTTTCTACAAAAACTGTTAGAGTTAGGCCCCGCAATGCTTTTTCTAGGTGGATTAATATAAATTGACGCCACTCGACAAGGTGGGGGGGGGGGGGGGGATAACACCAATTACACCGTCCACCGAAGTGGATTGGTGTGAAACCACATTGGAATCACTTTAATCTTGAAATTTTTTAATATTATTCAATGGAATATGTACAATTATAATTATTTAATTACAAATTGAGTATACCCATTAGAGGCAAAGAACTTCTAGCGGATACAAACGTGCAAAATGTATTCGGTCGCTATGTTACTCATTTTTCTATGCATAAAATAAAGCGGGAGTGATCTCCACTAAACTTTCTCGAATATTTTTATATAATAGAATCTCGTAGAAAAAAGAATTGCGCAGCAAGTGAAAACTAAACAATCTGTGTATGATAGTGCGGAATATTATTAGTATTTAATAAAATGACATGCGTTTTTTTTAGAAATTACCACTTCCTGTCAAACGGAAATTACTCAAAATTGGATAGAAGGCAGATAATTAGATATTTTACTTACAAGTAAAATTTCATTTATCTATCTGAAACAGTACTCAAGTTATAGGCTTTAGTAAAAATAAAAGTAGCATAAGTTCCACTTCCGGTTACCGGAAATCGCATTAAAAGTTGATACAGCACTACAAATTTGATATTATACTTATGGAAAAAAAAACTTTCGCCGAACAACCCCCTTGATATTTTGTGAGGTGGTAGAAGAACGCCTTAGGGTATCAGAAAAAAACTCGCCATATCTGGGAAAACTTCCTAAAGTGGTCAAAGCTGACCAGGTCGTATTTCCCTATATAATCATTGTATTTTATGTGAAAAACAGAGGGTAATTTCAATTTTTAGCCTGTGTACATCTAGCTAAATTTTTTTTGCATGCACCTAGGTAAATGGATAGGCCGTATGGAAAAACTGTCAAAGCCTTTGACAAGGGCTAAACGATGACCGCGAGTGAAATTCTACTTTTATGAGCTATATATAAAAAAAATTAAAAACTTTTGCCGAACGATCTCCCTAGTATTTTGTGAGGTCGTAAACCGGCGGTGGAGGGTAACAAAATTTTTTTATTCCCGTCGGAGAAACCCCATAGGGCAGGGTCGTTAGATTTGTCAAGATGCCGTATTTTCTTAAATAAAAAACTAGCTGCATACCCGTGCTCCGCCACGGTGGATCTTTTTTTAAATGTACCAACTTGGGAACAGTACAAAACTAAACACAAACACAAAAGAAAACACAAACACAACACAAACACTAACACAACACAAACACAACACAAACACAACACAAAAACAACACAAACACAACACAAACACAACACAAACACAACACAAACACAACACAAACACAACACAGCACAAACACAGCACAAACACAACACAACACAAACACAACACAAACACAACACAAATACAAAAGAAAACACAAACACAAAAGAAACCACAAACACAAAAGAAAACACAAACACAAAAGAAACCACAAACACAAAAGAAAACACAACACAAACACAACACAAACACAAAAGAAAACACAACACAAACACAACACAAACACAACACAAACACAACACAAACACAACACAAACACAACACAAACACAACACAAACACAACACAAACACAACACAAACACAACACAAACACAACACAAACACAAACACAACACAAACACAACACAAACACAACACAAACACAACACAAACACAACACAAACACAACACAAACACAACACAAACACAACACAAACACAACACAAACACAACACAAACACAACACAAACACAACACAAACACAACACAAACACAACACAAACACAACACAAACACAACACAAACACAACACAAACACAACACAAACACAACACAAACACAACACAAACACAACACAAACACAACACAAACACAACACAAACACAACACAAACACAACACAAACACAACACAAACACAACACAAACACAACACAAACACAACACAAACACAACACAAACACAACACAAACACAACACAAACACAACACAAACACAACACAAACACAACACAAACACAACACAAACACAACACAAACACAACACAAACACAACACAAACACAACACAAACACAACACAAACACAACACAAACACAACACAAACACAACACAAACACAACACAAACACAACACAAACACAACACAAACACAACACAAACACAACACAAACACAACACAAACACAACACAAACACAACACAAACACAACACAAACACAACACAAACACAACACAAACACAACACAAACACAACACAAACACAACACAAACACAACACAAACACAACACAAACACAACACAAACACAACACAAACACAACACAAACACAACACAAACACAACACAAACACAACACAAACACAACACAAACACAACACAAACACAACACAAACACAACACAAACACAACACAAACACAACACAAACACAACACAAACACAACACAAACACAACACAAACACAACACAAACACAACACAAACACAACACAAACACAACACAAACACAACACAAACACAACACAAACACAACACAAACACAACACAAACACAACACAAACACAACACAAACACAACACAAACACAACACAAACACAACACAAACACAACACAAACACAACACAAACACAACACAAACACAACACAAACACAACACAAACACAACACAAACACAACACAAACACAACACAAACACAAAAGAAAACACAAACACAAAAGAAAACACAAACACAAAAGAAAACACATACACAACACAAACACAAAAAAACAAAAATACAATGCAAAAACAAATTAAAACACAAACGCCACAGTCAAATACAAACATAAAAGAAAAAACAGACGCAAATAAAAACACAAATGAAAACACAAACACAATGCAAACACAAATCCAAACGCAAAAGAACACAAAAAAAAAAAACAAACACAATACTCATAACACAAACACAGCTTAAATGCAAACATAAAGGCATAGTGCTCACAGTCTAGCCCGTGGCGCCAAATCGCACCCTGTCCGAGCGCCGGCGGACGCGCCTGATTCAGTGAATGACTATAAAAACCCAGCTTGACCGCAAACGGAAAGATAGAATAATAATTAGTAAACAGTACGTTCAGTGTATAAAATAAATAAAAGGCGGTATTTAAAATATCCGTGTTTTACCTACCATATTGCACTTTACCAATTTAAAAATCAAGCACAGCGTAGTTATAATTAATATGGTTATAAAATTCTGTCTGGTTTTTTTTCGGACTTTACTAAAGATTGGATGTATTTGATGTTTTTGATATTTTCGGTAACTAAATAAACATAAAAATAAAGCAAAAACAATTTGGTTTTCACGTGTAATGGCGACATAAACAATGGCAACCGAATTTTTTCCCGGTGTCCCGGCGGTTCAGTCTACTCCTGCTGCAGTGCGTATTTTTGCTGACCAAATAAGTTTGGTACCTGGCTTGTTTCTCAACCTCGTATAGGCTGAAGTCATTGATTCAACCAGCAACAATCAGGCATGTCTACAGAGGCGTAGCTAGGGGGGGGCGGGGGGGGGGGGCGGCCGCCCCGGGCGCCGACCCTATGGGGGCGCCAAAAGGGGTGGGAAATTTTTTTTTTATAAACTGTCTAAGTTAAGAAATGTAATGGCTACACGCATTTACATACTGATTTAACTGTTTTCTATCTTGATTTCTTAATGTAAAACATATACTCTTAAGAAACAGTGACCGGCAAAACCGCTTTGAAGCTTTTCCTAGATGGGGGGGGGGGCGCTTTTTCGAGACTTAAAACGGAAGAATTTACACTAGATTGTTGAGTCGATAAACGTTACCACTATTAAAAGAAACCAATTGTATTAAAACGTATTGTACGATTGTTGAACTGTAAAATACGTTAGTGACATTTATCAAGATGGTGCAGGGGGGCGCTTTTAGGCTAAATAAAATAGCAAAATTACACAGGATTCTGAGTAAACAACCTTTAGCTCTCAGAAAGAAACGAATTGTACTGTGCATTGTATAATTGTGTAACATTTTTAAAAAAAAGTTAGTTACGTTAAAAACCGCTCTACAAACTTTGTCCAAGATGGTTGTGATGAGTGTGTGTGGGGGTGGGGGGGGGCGCTTTTTTCGCTAACAAAAATCGCAAGTATTTGTACTGGATTGGTGAGTAGATAACTCTCTTAACACTTAGTAAAGAAACCAAGTGTATTAACGCGTAATGTACAATTTCAATAGCCAGTTTTGTTAAAAAAAAAAGACGCGACTAGTTCTTTGTAAGATTCTTACGATTCTCTCAACTTCAACGTGAGAGATCAGATACTTTTGATCAGTGTTTCTTCCAGACTTTTTTCTCCGGGGGGGCACTTGAAATCTTCGGGGGGACGGGGGAGGCGGTAAACTTTCTTCGGGGGGAGGGGGGTAGACACTGTTAGAAGTATATATTTTCTATATATAAATTATATAAATTTCATTTCGTTCGGGGGGGGCGTAAAAAATTTTCCGGGGGGCTTCGCCCCCCCCCCTTCCGAAAAGATGCCTGGAAGAAACTGTGTGCGAGAAGGCAGGGCAAATCTGCGAAATCCAAGACTACGAGCTGTTAACATCCGTTGGATTCCAGTTTGTTTTCTCTAGCTTGTTTTGTCATACCATCAACCAATCAACGAAATACCCATGTCGTATTCCAATGTGAACAATAAATATTTCTGATAACTTCTTCTTGTATGTCACATGTGTGTCCTTACTCTAACAAACTTCGAATCCAACTATGTACCATATCACAACAGAGATCGTTCAAAACTAGAACATAAAAGGCTGGTCTAAACATATTAGCGTTAGCTACAAACTACCCTCTAACACAGATCAGGCTTAATTTTTTTTACTGACATTACTAATCTTTCGCAAAAAAAGTTAAACGCATCTTAATGGGAATTAAATTGTGGTAAAGTTTTAAGGAATGAAAATCATACAATGTAATTATTAAACCTTGTCCGGACTGTAGCATACACGCTTACACACACGCTTACACACACAAATACACTCTTACCCACACACAAGCTTATATATAAACACACTATCACACACACATAATTATATACACACACACACACACACATATATATATATATATATATATATATATATATATATATATATATATATATATATAAGCGGGGGGGGAGGGGCGCCAAATTGAAAGTTCGCCCCGGGCGCCGGGAAGGGTCGCTACGCCTCTGCATGTCTACGGTCTAAAAATTGGCCTGTCTTTAAGCTGTCTGTGTAAGACGTATTAAAACGCATATAAGTAAATCATAGGCTTATTTTAATATAATGGTTTTGGATTTATAACTCCATGGATGAATAAATAAAGTAATTTTCACATCAAGGCGTACTATACAGGCCTACATGAAGTAAATTCCTTACCGCTGTTCTCACACTCCATTGTCACATTAGGGCTTCCGCAACGAATTTCGTAACGCCTGTCTTTAAAATGGTTGCTGTATTCAGTGTAGATATAGTTGATGACCCTATTACGACAGGAGATACCAAAACTTAGGCTTTTATAATCGATTAAGACTGGACTGGTCCACACGGTGGCCAATGCTGCAGATAACAGCGAGAGTCTGAATAACAACAGCATTGTCTGAAGGTTTAGTGGCCGCTTGCTCAGCAAGGTCCAGTGCAAGCATTTTGACTGTGCAACACTGGTAATTAAACATGTCGGTATAGATTTCTTTGTCAGCTTAATTAATGAGTTTTAGAATGTATGGGGTTGTTTGTGTTTGGCTAAGTTTTACATAACCAGTATATCAGCAATGCCTTCGTTCAAAAGGGCCGTAAACGTAAAAGTAAACGATCTCAGTAGGATTATCAGGAAGAAAATCAGCGTCCAAACACAATAAAAGTGGGATGCACAAAACTCTATACACGTTTAAATTATAGCGATGTTGGTAGTCAGCCTTTAGGTAAGCTTTAGGTAAGCTTTCGAAAAAAAAGCCATTTTCTAACTAGAAAAAAAGGCAACAGAGAAATTTAATGAGCACCAGCAATGGTAATATCATAAAAGAGCAATTTTACTTTCCCGAATTCGTAAATCAGTTACGGAGGAAAAATAACTGAACATATTAACATCGCCTTGTACTCATCCTTAAGTAAACAAATTCTAGAAAATCGTTTAAGATTAGCGCCACTAATCGAAACTTTCTTTTGCGGCCGACAAGGTATTGCACTTGAGGGGCGGGGCACAGGTAATTACTTTACCAGAAAAGGCTAAACACGTATTTACGAAATACTACTTGCGATGGATTAAATGGTTTAGTATTATAAAATATTCACCGAGAAATTACAATTCCAGCTTTAAGGAAGACTTGAATTGCGTTAGTACCAGATTAATTTTAAATGTACTTTTAACGCGTTTGGTATGTTATCGAGACGATACTGGCTACGCCAATCATTGATTACCTAATTAAGCTGTAGCAGTTTGACATACACATGTGTGTGGCTGACCAAAAAATGGGGTAACACCTGTTTCTTCCTGCACAGCTAACCTAGGTTGTTTTTCTGACACATCTTGCAGTCTCCATGTTAGTTCAGTTAAATAGACCTAAATGTTAAAAAATAAAAAATATAGGTGACAAAATGCCCAAAGTTGACAAAAATACTTTCGAGTGGCCCCAAGAAAGTGGGAGCGCTAAGCTATTGCTTGTTTAGCTTATAGTTATATCCGGCACTGATGTCATTCGGTGGTAGAGTTTTTACGTATTAGCCATATTGAAGTAATTATATCTTATACAGCTTCTCGTTTGGAGACCAAGATAACAATATGATAGTTATTTCCCTTTGTTTGTTTGACCATTTTCAAATCTTCCAGCCAGTAAGAGTTGTTCACCTTCCTACCTCGGCGACAGAGTGACCACTTGAAGTTCTCTGCGCCCCAATTTGTGATAAGAAATATCTGAATTACCCTTCGTTCTTTCTAAACCTGTCTGCGCTGTGTTTGTATGCGTGTAACAGTTAACAAACTTTCATCACAAGGCAGTTATCAGAGATATGTGACATTAAAAAAATAATAGTGTTGTGGCGGCCTTCGTGAATAACTGGCTTACATGTGTTTACATATATATTAGACTAACGTAAGTATATATATAAAGATATATATATATATATATATATATATATATATATATATATATATATATATATATATATATATATATATATATATATTTATTTATTTATTTATTTATTTATATAGAGCCTATATATAGAGCCTAAATAGATACACACATAAACACACATAAACACACACACACACATGCACACACACACACACACATATATATATATATATATATATATATATATATATATATATATATATATATATATATATATAATAGATAAGTTACGATATATAATTTGTAGTTTAAAAAAAATATTTTCTAATTGTATTACATCGCAATTAATCTTTATAAACTACTAGTAGCTTGAGTCTAAAAAGAAGTTCAGTCAACAAATACCTCTATTCTAAATGACGTGTATGATTTATCCTCAGCAAAAATTTAGTCTTCAACATCTGCCAAAACCCCTAGAAGACTCTTTGGGATTCTAGACATGAGAGGTCCACTTTGGTTGCAGATGTTGACATGCTTGTCTTCAACTGTTTTATGTAACAGCAGACGAACAGGTAAATTAGGTTTTAATTAATAACCAGCTAACGATATATTTCTACCTAGAATAGAAACGCTTGATCGATACGGTATAATATAGTGTCTTTAGTTAGATAAGGTCCTTGACTGTCTCATACACCCCACAGAGACCTTGACTGTCTCATACACCCCACAGAGACCTTTACTGTCTCATACACCCCACAGAGACCTTGACTGTCTCATACACCCCACACAGACCTTTACTGTCTCATACACCCCACAGAGACCTTGACTGTCTCATACACCCCACAGAGACCTTGACTGTCTCATACACCCCACAGAGACCTTTACTGTCTCATACACCCCACAGAGACCTTGACTGTCTCATACACCCCACAGAGACCTTGACTGTCTCATACACCCCACACAGACCTTTACTGTCTCATACACCCCACAGAGACCTTGACTGTCTCATACACCCCACAGAGACCTTGACTGTCTCATACACCCCACAGAGACCTTGACTGTCTCATACACCCCACACAGACCTTGACTAACTGTCTCATACACCCACACAGACCTTGACTCACTGTCTCATACACCCCACACAGTCCTTGACTGTCTCAAACACCCCACAGAGACCTTTACTGTCTCATACACCCCACAGAGACCTTGACTGTCTCATACACCCCACACAGTCCTTGACTGTCTCATACACCCCACACAGTCCTTGACTGTCTCATACACCCCACACAGTCCTTGACTGTCTCATACACCCCACACAGACCTTGACTGTCTCATACACCCACACAGACCTTGACTGTCTCATACACCCCACACAGACCTTGACTGTCTCATACACCCCACACAGACCTTGACTGTCTCATACACCCCACACAGACCTTGACTGTCTCATACACCCACACAGACCTTGACTGTCTCATACACCCCACACAGACCTTGACTGTCTCATACACCCCACACAGACCTTGACTAACTGTCTCATCCACCCCACAGAGTCCCTGACCAACTGCCATGCTGTCAAACAGCACGAGTACAGCCTACAGGAAGGCGAGATGCTGCTGTTGAACACAGAAAACTGGACGGCGACACACCTCGGCGCGCGCGCCTGCACCCTCCACGTCACTTCCGCCGCGCGCACGATTCTCGCTCTCGCCATCTTGAATTGGCCACACGGCAACAGCTCGTGCGAAGGGGATTACCTGCACGTGGGCAATGACGTCAACCTGATCGATGTAGAGTCGATGACGTCACAAAAGTTCTGCCGTGGGCTGGAGGTCAGGCAGGAGATCTTCTCCCTTAGGAACTACCTGTGGATTGTCTTCAGGACGTCCAGCGAGCCCAAAGATCTGCACATTGAAATTCAGGCAAGGCGCCAAGGTAGGGACGCAATCGTGATGAAACAATCTACTTCACCTGCTTTGTTGATAATTAGTTCCCAAAATTGAACTTTACTGGGTTTTTTTATTTATTTTGTAATAAAAAGATTTATACATGGCTTTCTTTTATCGTGATCAGGGTTTCTTTCAGACAATGCCCCCCCCCCCCTATGATATGAAAGTTCCAATGTCCCTCTTTTAATTTTACATCTCCAGTCTCATGTAAAAGGACACAATTCCAATGTTCCCCCGTCCAGTGTGTGAACAGAACTCGTGTTTGTGATTCTGTCAAACACTGCAGGAATGGCAACGATGAGTTTTGTTATAGAACAGGTAAGGTTACACAGGTACTAGTTTTATTATTTTAATACGTCCCCCCCCCCATATAAAACAGGTAAGGTTACACAGGCATTAGTTGTATTATTTTAATAAGTCCCCCCCATATAAAACAGGTAAGGTTACACAGGTATGTTTTATTATTTTAATACGTTCCCCCCCCCCCCCATATAAAACAGGTAAGGTTACACAGGTATGTTTTATTATTTTAATACGTCCCCCCCCCCCATATAAAACAGGTAAGGTTACACAGGTATGTTTTATTATTTTAATACGTCCCCCCCCCTCCATATTAAACAGGTAAGGTTATACAGGTACTAGTTTTATTATTTTAATACGTTCCCCCCCCCCCATATAAAACAGGTAAGGTTACACAGGTATGTTTTATTATTTTAATACGTCCCCCCCATATAAAACAGGTAAGGTTACACAGGTATGTTTTATTATTTTAATACGTCCCCCCCCCTCCATATAAAACAGGTAAGGTTATACAGGTACTAGTTTTATTATTTTAATACGTTCCCCCCCCCCCCATATAAAACAGGTAAGGTTACACAGGTATGTTTTATTATTTTAATACGTCCCCCCCCCCCCCTCCATATAAAACAGGTAAGGTTATACAGGTACTAGTTTTATTATTTTAATACGTTCCCCCCCCATATAAAACAGGTAAGGTTACACAGGTATGTTTTATTATTTTAATACGTCCCCCCCCATATAAAACAGGTAAGGTTACACAGGCATTAGTTTTATTAGTTTTAATACGTTTTTTTTTCCCTATAAAACAGGCTAGGTTACACAAATACAGATATTGTTTTTAATTATTTTTTTTGAGTTTTTTAATAGGACAGTTAAAGTAACATAGATGATTTTTAATTTATTATTGTTAATAAAGAGTTGCCTGAAAGAAACTTTAAACGCGACTTTTGTCAATGGGATTATCGGCAGAAAGCTGGACTGCTAACCCGTAAGTCTCGAGTTCGGGTTCAAGTCAGTAGACCGTCCCTGAGTCCACCCAACTCTGATGGGTACCTAACCCACGTTAGGGAAAGTAAAGGCGGCTGGGCATAGTGCTGACCATATGCCGAGATCACAGAAACAAGAGAACTCTACTTCACTTACCCCTTAGACCGTCAGGTTTGAAAGGGAAACTACTTTTTTACTTTGTCAACTTTGAGCTTAGGTGCAAGGTTTAGGGGTACAACAACGACTATATTTAGTATGAATGTGCAGTAACTAGATCAAGGTTAAATCCGGTTAAAATGCCGATTCTGGATAAAAATCCGTTTTCAAATACATTTTTCGTTTCCATTTAAATTAGAAGTTGAAGTGGCGATTTTGGTTTAGGTTTCGTTTTAAAGAAAAAGACAACACTATCAACCTAGCGCCCGTTGTATTTCTCCAACAACGGGCCATTTATCTAGTGAAAGAAGTGTTTTGATTTCAGTTAGGTTGTGTTAGTTAATTTTTGCTGATTGCTACATACTACTGCTCTTATAAACTTGACATTCGAATATACCCAAACTGGTATAAACTTGACACTAAAATACACCACTCTCCCATTTAGCCTTAACGTCCATCCAATTCCTAGTACCACTAAGGCAGAGAAAAAGCCACTTCCTACTATATTACACACCCATAACTTCTAGTGCATAAGTATCCCCCTCACTCTCTCTCACACACAAACACAAAACACACAAACAAAACACACACACACTGGCGTAGGCAGGGGGGGGGGTTAGGGGGGTCATAACCCCCCCCCCCCCATAGACTCCTCGGTGTATATAAAAAGTATAAGGGGGGGGGTGCAAATCGAAAGTTTGAGGGGGGGTGCAAATCGAAAGTTTGAGAGGGGGGGGGGGGTGCAAATCAAAAGTTTGTCCCAGGGTAAAAATTGGAACCCCCCCCCCCCCCCCCTTGAGACGATCCTTGCTACGCCACTGCACACACACACACACACTCACACACACACACCAATCACAACCAAGGCCGACCGCGTCTCCCATTATTGATACTGATTCGCCAGGGTAAAAACAGCATGAAGCCGTACATTAAACAATCTATAATTATCCTAATTACATGGTCCATCACTGACTATAATTACATGGTCCTGTCGTCCATCATTGAAGTAACCAGTTTCTTCCCCTCAGGTCAAATCCCCCGACCCGACCAGCCGCCGTGTTTTCGCTGTGGGGACAGCACCTGTGTTCTACCTGCCCCACCCCGTCATGACGTCACGAGCCACCTGTGGTTCCTGTGTGACGGGTACCCCCACTGTCCCGACGGCTGGGACGAGAAACAGGGTCAGTCAGGGCGGATTTGTTTTAAGAGGATTAACGGGATTATCGGTTAGCTTATGGGATACGCTGCCGTCCTTATAGGTAGGGGAGGGGGGTGGGGAGGCGGGAAGGGTTCGGGCAGTGGGTAAGGGTGGGAGGGGACAGACAGTAAAGGAGTGTATCCACCTCTACCTACATAAACATATACATAAGTTGAGAACCTATGTAGGTGTATATGTGTACCTACACATACCTTTACCAATGGGCAGACATATATATATATATATATATATATATATATATATATATATATATATATATATATATATATATATATATATATATATATATATATATATATATATACAGGGATATAGTACTAGCTTGTCCATTACAACGATCTATTAAAATGAACTTTTAACGTCTATTTTTATATGAGGTTGTTATGTCCTGAAATAGAACCATAGATTGTTGTGTTACTAAAACTGCAACATACCACCCCCCCCCTCCCCCAATCTTGCTCAACCAGAGAGCTGCATGCCGGTCCAGAATTTGAACGATGTCACGGTGACCTGCGTGCCCTCTGACCTCCAGTTCGGGTACAACGGAAGTGTGGTCATGTGGGCAGACGTCGCGTGCAACGGTGTTGCGGACTGCTACGCTGGTGAGGACGAGGCTGCTTGTCAAAAAGGTAGTTGCAAACACTGCGGTGATATATGACAGGGGAACTATGGTGATAGATGACAGGGGAACTTTGGTGATAGGGGAACTTTGTTGATAGATGACAGGGGAAGTTTGGTGATAGATGACAGGGGAACTATGGTGATTGGTAGGGAACTATGGTGATAGATGACAAGAGAACTATGGTGATAGTTGACAGGGGAACTGATTGGTAGGGAACTAAGGTGATTGGTAGGGAACTATGAAGATAGATGACAGGGGAACTATGGTGATTGGTAGGGAACTATGACGATTGGTAGGGAACTATGGTGATAGATGACAAGAGAACTATGGTGATAGATGACAGGGGAACTGATTGGTAGGGAACTAAGGTGATTGGTAGGGAACTATGGTGATAGATGACAGGGGAACTGATTGGTAGGGAACTAAGGTGATTGGTAGGGAACTATGGTGATAGATGACAGGGGAACTGATTGGTAGGGAACTAAGGTGATTGGTAGGGAACTATGGTGATAGATGACAGGGGAACTATGGTGTTACAGGTAGTAGGGAACTATGGTGAGTTAGGTTGTAGGGAACTACGTGATACAGATAGTAGGGACCTACGGTGATTGGTAGAGAACTATGGTGTTACATGTAGTAGGGAACTATGATGATTCAGGTAGTAGTGAACTATGGTGATTCAGGTAGTAGGGAACTATGGTGATTCAGGTAGTAGGGAACTATGGTGGTACAGGAAGTAGGGTAATGGTGATCCTGTTAGTAAGGATATGGTGATACATTCGGTATCCCATAGGATGATGTAGAAAAACTAATTTAAATAAAAAATAGCTTACCCGTGCCTGCCTCCTCACTTCCCTTCCCAGAAGTTGCAAGTAGCCCCGGAGAGAAATGTCGTAAAGAAACCCTGATCTAAGATATACACCATTCCAAAGGCTACTTGTAACTTTTTAAACTAAGTATCTCGCACAAAATTTCACCCCAGCCCTGTATTTAATTTAAACTGACAACATATGGCTGACATAAAGACTAAGTACTAATTGCGTTTAAACGTCACAAA
This sequence comes from Physella acuta, assembly GCF_028476545.2. Classification (NCBI taxonomy): domain Eukaryota; kingdom Metazoa; phylum Mollusca; class Gastropoda; family Physidae; genus Physella; species Physella acuta. The sequence goes on along the minus strand of NW_026732687.1, from coordinate 221,119 downwards.
ATATATCATGTGATCAAGCCAATTTATGTTTTGTCACTATATTATCCCTCGCATTACTTCATTACCACCTAATTATTGTTTGGATTTCAACATAAGTAAAGTATTTAGATAAGTGGATGCCTACACCACCGCGGGTAGTTGATTTTCGCTTGGGGGTATTGACAATGAATTATCTCCCATGTTGAAAAATAAAAATAACATTTGATCCAAGGGACAAAATTTCTTAAATGATTCAATTAAAAGAAAAAAAAGTAATGAAGAAATGACAAAGTAAGTTATTACAACAAATAATATTACCTTGATATGTTGATAACAACAGATTTAAATATTGCTTATAATTTCTGTTCGTACTTAAGTTTTGTATGTCTAAAAATTAAAAGAACGGATTAAATAAATAAAAATAAACGCTTTAACTTTATTTTAATATTAGTTTGAAGTCCTCTTGTTACAGCTCGCACTGCTTAAACTTAGCAATAAATTGAAAAATAAGTTTTGGATCCTGTAACAACATGAATTCTCTGTTGTTGTGGGTTAGCTTTCATACAGGAACACGAGCAACAGTGGCAACTTCAAATGACAACTTTATTTACACTATGTACAGATAAATCCGTGGTACATCCATATTTGAAGATCAACTGATATAGGTACAAATAATAATCACGACTCCAAGTCATGGAGACATCTTACATTCACTGCCATCGTTCCAGTCCCAAGTCCTAGCACACAACACCCGTTCACCTTTTGCTCTCTCTTTTATTCACAACTTTCTCTCCCTTTACGTCAATGAGCGATCTCACCCAAAACACGGAAAAACACATGACGATCGCTCAGACAGTCCTTCCGCTAGCCAGGTACTCTTCATTCATGCAAAACACAATATAATAAAGATACATAATAATACAGTCTGTGACACGTCCCCCCTTCGAATAAAATTTTGTGTAACAAAATTTATAAATACAATATTAGTAGGGCAGGATCATGTGCCAGACAACAAAATTTATAAATACAGTATTGGTAGGGCAGGATCATGTGCCAGACAACAAAAAATTGTGTACAACTCAAAGTAGAGTAAAATATATTCATTTTAGACTAAGCACTTGTAGTCATAAATTTATAGTGCATACAAATACAACAGTATGTAGTGACTATATCAGTGATAATTAAAATATGTCAGTGTTTTGAACAAAAACTTTAAATGTACAAGCATTATATGTAATATTTAATGCATCAATATACATTCACATAGGAGAACAAAACATTTCAATTACCCAGTAACTGTAGTATAAAAAAAAACTACATCAGTTGGGATAAATAATATACCAAACTAATTTGGTACAGGACTTAATTTCAAAACATAACACATAGTTAAAATTCTTAAAGACTTAATTCAACTCATGAATTAAATAATGATATCCTATGTAAAGAAAAAACAACCTTATCATCAAGGCATGTTATTACCACGCATGAGTAATATACTTTGTTGTCTCCCCTAGTCGACCCATTTCAGTCATATCTAGGTCACAACACAACAACATTCTTGCCTTCCACAGGTAATGATTAATACACAATTCATCATTGAGACTTCCGTCTTATTGTTATGCGGAATAAATAGTCTCTAACTTTTACTTTATACATTATTCCCTGTTAATTAATAGTATAGAATAGGTTTAACATAATACAGTTTACATTCTTTAGATATAGTACACAATTTATGTTTACTCAAACACATTATTTGATATTTATATATTACAGTTACAGACTGTATAATATTAATAAACTGTCAATTGATAATTTATCCTAGCATCCTCTATAGCATGAGTAATCGTTCTCGTGCAGTTGACGATGACCTGTATGCCATCTCTCCCTCAAATTGTAGCTTTTAGCTGTGCTACCATAATCATTTCCTAGATTTCGTGTAACTTGCGTTACTTCATTTGTTTTAATATTCTCCTCTGGTTTCTGAACAACGTCAGTAGTTATCTTGCTTTGTGTACGTTCGTTTGGTTCATCAACCAACTTAATATAAATATTATGGCATTGCTTTGGCCTCTCATAATATGTGTTGCGTCGGTAACTTCCATTAGTATACCTATTCACACTTTTGTTATTCTGATTTGAACTTGATACATTATTTCTTAAATTACTGTATTTCTCACATGACTTTCTGTGTACATAATTGTTTCTTCTCTGATTTGCCAACCTATGCCAACATTGATTTTGATAATGACCTGTTTTTCCGCAGTAAAAACATCTAGATTTTGGCTTCTTATAAACATGGTGACTGTATTCATAGTTTGCTAAATTTCTTTTTCTTTCATTCTGTGCATTAATGACATTAATGACATTCTTATTAACATGTTGACTGTATTCATAGTTTGCTAAATTTCTTTTACTTTCATTCTGTGCATCAATGACATTGTAGTTTCTAGTTACTGCTTCATCTTTCTTAACTTCCTTGTGCTTCTTTATTGATTCTAATTCACACATAAATTTCTGTGTTAATTTCTCCATTTCTTTGTTAAATTTATTCTTGAGTTCTAGTATATCTTCTTTATAGTTTGACTCCAATTTTCGAAGTAAATCTTCAATAGGTACGTTCTCTTCATTGTGGCTTATTAAGTTCACTGATTCATTAATCATCATTAGTTTATCATAATTCCTGCCATTCTCCGATGGACTTATTAAATCATCACTGCCATTGACTGATGGGCTTATTAAATCATTTTGACTGCCATTCACTGATGGACTTATTTCTTGTTTACTACCATTATCTGATGGACTTATTTCTTGTTGACTGCCATTCTCTGATGGACTTACGATACAACTTTCAATAATATTCTCGTGTACCTGCGTTTGAGTCAATAAAGAGTCAATCTTAAGACATTCTAATGTATCTGTCACCTTTAAATCATTATTAAGTTCAACCTCTGTTTTTTCCTTGGGTTTCAATTCTTCCTGGACTATGTTACTCTGTTCTTCATTCCAAAGGTTGCCAATATTTACTTCTTCAAGTTCTGCTTTAAATTCTGTCTGTTCACTTTCTAATTTTGTTTCATTTGTGTCTGTTATAGCTTTCATTTCTAATAGTTCTTGTTTATATACTAGTTCATGTAGGCCAACTTGTTTTTCCAAAGTTTCAGCCCTTTTATCTGCTCTTTGTTTTCTGTTTCTTTTTTTTCGCTTTCCTTTTAGTTGTACAGTCTCTTCTACTTTATCTCCATCTGACATTTCTTCTTCTTTTTGCATGTCTGTAATAGCTCTTGATCTATTACACTCTATTTCTATCTCATCATCTAATTCACTTATTACTTTTCCATGAGCTACTCGGGGTCGTCCTGTTTCTTCGTCCCATGCTTCTAATGCTTTTTCTATGTCTCTGTCAAATCGAGTGTTTGCCCAGGCTATCTGCTTCTTCATCTTCTTAATGCCTTGCGCCCTCGCTAGTGCTAGATATTCTTCAAAACATAACATTTTGATATATTTTCTATGACATAAAATATAAATTCATTAGTTGACAATAGATAAATGTTAATTAATTTACAATACCCTTTCTTGGTTTCTCGCTTGTTTTAGTTGATTACAGACATCTGGTAATCCAAGAAAAGTTCATAGTACATATATACGTCCAAAAATAGTTCACTTTGTTGATTCCAAAAAGTTGAAAAAAATTCAAAATAGTTCTAGTAGCCTGTTACAGAGTAGAAATTTGTCCAGTTTTAGATAAGACATCTTTAGGAACAGTTTAGGAACAGTTACAAAAATAAACTTGATCTGCTAAATCCAAACAGTAGAAAAACTTGAACAGCTAATCCATATAGAAAAAACTTGAACAGCTAAATCCAAATAGAAAAAACACACAGACGATATTTACTCGACATTGGTGAGACAATATCGAAATAAGGTGATAAAAATTATCACGTTGATGACTTGACTTGAACAAAACGTCTGACTTGACTACAGCAACCCTTCTGACTTGAGTGTAGATAGATGACTTTCAAGAACTTGACGTACTTGGTAAACAGTGGAAGACCACAGACTGTAATATCTCCATTTCTGACATATGTAGCACCAATTCTTCAACCACTTGTGACATCATAAGTAACAGTAATACAATGTAGCAACATCACTTTATTGCCTCCACTTCTGACACCATATGTAACAACATGAATTCTCTGTTGTTGTGGGTTAGCTTTCATACAGGAACACGAGCAACAGTGGCAACTTCAAATGACAACTTTATTTACACTATGTACAGATAAATCCGTGGTACATCCATATTTGAAGATCAACTGATATAGGTACAAATAATAATCACGACTCCAAGTCATGGAGACATCTTACATTCACTGCCATCGTTCCAGTCCCAAGTCCTAGCACACAACACCCGTTCACCTTTTGCTCTCTCTTTTATTCACAACTTTCTCTCCCTTTACGTCAATGAGCGATCTCACCCAAAACACGGAAAAACACATGACGATCGCTCAGACAGTCCTTCCGCTAGCCAGGTACTCTTCATTCATGCAAAACACAATATAATAAAGATACATAATAATACAGTCTGTGACAGATCCCATAGATAGAACTATGGGACGTCACTTAATTATTGAAGCTCAACTCATTTTCTACATAAAACGTGTGAGAATTTGTCAATTTAAAAAATCTGCAATTTGTATAGTATGCTCAAGAACTTTATTATGTAGAAAAAAATCCATTCTGTTAAATACGAATATATTGTTCTATGTAATAGTTTCGGTATTCTGTCACTCAGTCTATATGTCACTCTGTCTATATGTCGCTCTGTCTATATGTCACTCTGTCTATATGTCACTCTGTCTATATGTCACTTTAAAGAAAACATAAGGAAAATTAAAACTTCCACAGGGGACAATAGTGACGTCACATGAAACGAATAGGGCTTTTTCAAAATGAAAAGAAGTAGGCCCGTATAAAGCTTTAACGCCGGAGAAGTATACGCAATACAATGACGTCACTGATTCTAGAGTGAAAATAAAATAAAAAATACAATGTCGAAAACAATCCACGATAATAATGACGTCATGCACGGTGTAATTAAAATTAATCCACCGCATTCACCGATTAAGATTCGGCCTCCATTTAAAATGTTCCAGCCACTTCCGTTACCAAGTCATACAAGTCAGACTACACGACAAATCTGGTCTTATACAAATAGTCAAATACTGTTTATTTGGTAAAAACTCATTGCCTTTATTGTTACATTAAACAATCTAACCTGATCAAGCACTGCATGATTCACCGGTATGCCCTCGCCAGCAAGACTCTTCCGACTCCATTGCTAATAAAAGTCGTAAATTATATTAATTATTGAGCCCTACACACATCTGTTTAAAGAACTGTGCAAAGCATGAATATAGATCACGAGGATCTGCTTTTCTGCACTACAGTACGCTGTCTGTCAAAAGGAAATGTTGTGAATCGTGTTTTTGAATTGAAAAGTTGTTCTTGGAAGTACAAGGGAAACAAGACCTGTTGATATACTCTAGCGACAAAGAGTAGTTGGAGAGAATATCATGCCTAGCAGAAATTTTCAAACATCAACATAAGCTTAACCTGAAGCTTCAAGGAAAATGAACGAACAGTAGACTTATTTCCCTCGGCTGAAAGAAGAAGAATCTGCACTGGCACTTAACCTATCCCCTGCTTCCCTTGATGTTGCATCTTGAATCTCTTGAAAACGAACAGTGGACTTATTTCCCTCGGCTGAAAGAAGAATCTGCATTGGCACTTAACCTATCCCCGCGTCCCTTGATGTTGCCAGCATTCCCAATGAAGTACAAGAGGGATTCTTAAATTTGCAGAATTATTCCGCGTCACGAACCGTGTTAAATGAAAAACTGCGCACACTATTTTGGTGTAGTATGCACAATTAAAACACAAACGTCAAATTGATTGCCTTGCGAGTTTTAGCTCCTTTTGTATCTACATATCTTTGCGAGGAATGATTTTCAACAATTCTCCAATTAAAAACAAAACAAATAAATAAATAAAATGTTGAGAATGACACAAGGATGGCATTTACAAAAACTCAACAGCGAATTTTGAGGCTAGTTAATAGCATATAATTTCACTCATCGTATTAAAACAGTTATCAAGAATAATTCATTTTAAAAGTCTACTAAAATTTTTCATTTTTTAGTGCTTATTAATTTCCTTACTAATTTTGACTTTTTAATTCTATGGGGGTCGCGGGTTACTTACTTTTTATAAAAGTGGGGGGGGGGGGGGGTGTCGCCACTCGAAAAAGTTTGGGAATTATTGTGATAGAGCAAACACCAACTTTGTAAGCATGATATCAGTCAAATATTTCATTGTAATGTCATTATTAAACGTCGCCTATATTTTTTTTTGAGATATTCAAAGCGATTTCCCAGTGTATATATCTATTTGTTGATGCGTTTAATTTTGTAGTATACTTGTGCTGTATATGTTAAAAGATTTGTGTAGGCTTGGGTGATGACAATGAATTATCTCCCGTTTTTTCAATCTATAAATAAATTTTGAGTTAAGGGAGACAACGTTTATTCGATTTGCTTAAGGCTGAACATTATTGAAGATATGTATAAATAACTTAGTAAAATGAGATAACTATTTTATTGGTTATTTTGAATAAAAGCATTATTTTTGTTTTATATTCGTGTCGAAAACATCGTTTTATTAATTTGATATTTAAAGTTTTATTGTATTTAAAAATAACAAATACTTCAAGCGTTATTTCATTGTTGTTAAATAAAAGTGAGATTATTGCAATTTAAAGTATATTGCGATCCATAAAAATCCCAAATTTTGACTCCCTTGAAAATGAGGGACAAGAATAAAACTAGCCTGGCCCCATTCTGTGAATCAAAGTCTCTATTAAAACTCGGGGTCATCCATGAATGATGTCACGCTTTTTAAAAGGATTTTTACCTCCCCTCACCTCCGTCACACATCGTCTCAAATAGCCAGATCCCCCCCCCCCCCTAAAATGACGTCACACCTCAGCCTACAACCCCCCTCAAAATCGCAGTTGAATTTTTCTTAAAGCATCGATATTTTGTTATAAAACAAAAGTGTGACGTCACACCATCTGAACCCCCCCCCCCCCTCGCCCTTATCACACACCGTCACTAAATTACGGACCCCCGTCCCCCCACTACGAGTGTGACGTCATTTATGGACGACCCCATGCTTAAAATATTAGTTACTAAACGTCAATACAAAGTAAATTTAACAAGGGAATATCACTACACGATATGCACACACAAATCAACTACTTCCGATTACAAGAAAGAATAAACATAGCACCACAGCATTAAACTGTAAATAAAGAACTTTAAAATTATAAAATTCATATGAAAACAATAAGGAGGGAATTGTGTACGGAACTTTAATAAAGTGTGTTTAGCAAAGGTGTGACGTCACATTATCTGACACCCCACTCCCCTCATCACACATCGTCACAAAGTCAGGGACACCCCCCCCCCCCTCACCCATACTAGTGTGACGTCATTTGTGGTATGATTGTGACGTTATTTATGAACGACCCCCTTAGCTACCAAGACCTTTACCAACCCAAACATGTAATCACTTAAATCCATTCATTATCGCCGTTAACTTGTCATGTAATGCATTTTAGATAATCAAAGCTATTGCAGCGTATGTACAAATTCTAGTTAAGATAATTATGGTGTATCTGTGCTAGTTGATTTAGGTGATTTGTTAAGGCGGATGTTTGTTAAGGCCGATGTTTGTTAAGGCCGATGTTTGTTAAGGCCGATCTTTGTTAAGGCCGATGTTTGTTAAGGCCGATGTTTGTTAAGGCCGATGTTTGTTAAGGTTTTGTTAAGATTCGTCTCCCATTATTAAAGCTAGAAATAAAAATGTATCAAAAGGGACAGAACAAGTGTCTAATAATTTTTTAGGCAACAAAAGTAAGTAAGGTGATTTGTAAAATTAAGTGATTACTATTGATGTTTTATCAATTAAATAATAATATTGAAACAACTTATACATAGCAGCCAATTACGTGCATGTGCAAATTAAACATTGCTGTTGTCAATTATTTGTAAAACCTTAGCATTAGTTCAATATTTAGGCCGCACGCGTGTCATTGTATACTTTACGATGTCTATGTAATATTAAGTAAAGTTCCCTTTCAAACCTGACGGTCTACGGGACAAGTGAAGTAGAGTTCACTTTTTTCTGTGACCTATGAAGGGATAGTGTGGTCAGCACTATGCCCAGCCGCCTTTACTTTCCCTAACCTGAGTTAGGTACCCATCAGAGCTGGATGGACTCAGGGACGGTGTACTGACTTGAACCCGGATTCGAACTCGAGACTTTCGGGTTAGCAGTCCAGCTCTCTACCGCTAGGCCACTCCATAATTTTAAATGCATAAATGTAATATTAAATGGTTATGAAATTTTGGATCTAGTTTTACCTACACCCGCTCCATTGCATTCAATGATTAAATGTCACCCTCCGTTTAAAATGTTCCTGCCACTTTCGTTGCTAAGTCATACAAGTCAGACTACTTTTTCCAAATGTACACGACAAATCTGGTTTTATACAAATAGTCAAATACTGTTAATTTAGTAATAACTCCTGGTCTTTGTTGTTAAATTAAAAAAAAAATTTAACCTGATAGAACAAACACCAACTTTTGTAACCATGATATCAGTCAAATATTTCATTGTAGTGTCATAATTATAGACGTGTATTATTTTTTTTTTTTTTTAGATATGTAAAGCGATTTTTCAGTGAACATAGCTAAGTGTTAATATATTTGTAGTATACTTGTGCTGTAGTGTTAGAAGATTTTTGTAGGTTTGGGTATTGACAACAAATTATCTCCCGTTCTACAACCTAGTAATAAATTTTGAGTAAAGGGAGACAACGTATAAATGATTTGCTGAAGGTCAAACAGTAATGAAGAGATGTATAAATAACTTAGTAAAATGAGATAATAACTATTTTATTAATTATTTTGAACGATAACATTACCCTTATTGTAAATTTGTGTCAAAAAATTCGTTTTTATTAATTTGCTATTTAAAATTATATCGTATTTAAAAATAAGGAAAACCGTTAACATTATTTGAATGTCGTTAAATAAAAATGACAGATTTCAATGAAAGTATGCGGTACAAATCAATATATATTACGAAATTTTGACTCCCTTTAAAGTAAGGGACAAGAATGAAACATGCCCAGCGCAGGTATATATGTATATACCAGGGGTCGGCAACCTGCGGCTCGCGAGCCGCATGCGGCTCTTTTGATGTCGAGATGCGGCTCTTCAGCTCCACGCACAAATATTAATAATTATCTATCTATATATATAATTCTCCTCTTCGAGCCGTTAGAAAACAAGCTGCAAACGCTCTCTCTACCTCCCCACCCCTACATGGTTTTAGTGAGCTGTGTTCACTCTAAATGTTTACAAGCAGAGCCAACGATTTTAAACGTAGGGGGGGGGGAGGGGGGGGGGGAAGGAAGGGGGGGGGGTTATGGTCCTTAACGAGCTACTTATAGTGTTTTAAAGAAATATTTTCAGTGTCAGCGTTGGTACTGTCGAATTCACAAATTATGAATTATTGAAAATTAGAAACAACTAAATAGCGGCGTATGTTATGCCGCGGGCCGGCTCGTTTTATTTTATTTTCAAAACTCATCAAATTATTGTTCTGCAACACTCGATAGTGAGCGATATAATGATATAATGATAAACAGAATATTAGAATATTTAGCTAGTCCCTATTTCAATGTACTTCCTATTAACTTGTCTATCCCAAATTGAAACATTTTAAACGTAGGGGGGGGGGGGAGGGGGGGGGGAAGGAAGGAAGGGGGGGGGGGTTATGGTCCTTAACGAGCTACTTATAGTGTTTTAAAGAAATATTTTCAGTGTCAGCGTTGGTACTGTCGAATTCACAAATTATGAATTATTGAAAATTAGAAACAACTAAATAGCGGCGTATGTTATGCCGCGGGCCGGCTCGTTTTATTTTATTTTCAAAACTCATCAAATTATTGTTCTGCAACACTCGATAGTGAGCGATATAATGATATAATGATAAACAGAATATTAGAATATTTAGCTAGTCCCTATTTCAATGTACTTCCTATTAACTTGTCTATCCCAAATTGAAACATTCAACTTCATGGTGGTTATCACAAAGAAACTAAACGGGTTTAATATACAACTGCAAGGAAAGGAAAACCCAGCCTACGCCTTGCTTGAAAAAATACTTAATTTTGTTGAAGACACGGAGAGCGGTAAATTACTTTATTTCGAACAATCTGAAAAAAAAAAATCGTGATAAAACAAACGCTACTATTAACATGAATCACTTCAGCATTACTATAATTAAAATGAAGGGTGGGTTCACTGAGAGATTTGACAATTCAAAACAAATGCAAGTACTATGACGTTCATAGTAGATTCTCTCAAAACAAAAACAAATGAATATATATATATATATATATATATATATATATATATATATATATATATATATATATATATATATATATATATATATATATATAATCCTAATTAAATATCATAATATTGAAATAAAAAATATTAGTGGCTCTTTAAAGACCGGGAAATTTGGTAAATTGTGATTTTTGGCTCTTCCGTCTCAAAAGGTTGCCGACCCCTGGTATATACATATATATATATATATATATATATATATATATATATATATATATATATATATATATATATATATATATATAATTAAATAAATTCTTTAAAATATTATATAATTTTATTTCATGTGTAGCTATCTCTGCTAAAATAATAAAATTAGTCATCAAATAAAAAAACTATAAAAACTATAATAATTGAAAATTTACATTAGTTACATCAATGGGAGCATTGGCCTTGCATGCCTTTTAAAAGTTAGTTTAAACCTGGCTCATAACTTGTTGTTTTCAGCTTCAAGCACGTCTCTAGATTTTTATTTGTTAGTTGGCTTCTTACTTAACTATCTATATATATAATTCTCTTCTGGGAGCCGTTAGAAAACAAGCTGCAAGCGCCTCCTTGCAGTCCCCTCTCTTTCTCTCTATCACTATCACTACCACCCCCACCCCACCCCCACATTGTCTGGTGAGTTGTGGTCACGCTAAATGTTTACAAAGCTAAATGTTTACGTAGAGCCGGGTTTCTATTAGGGGCAGATAATTTAGTTCGATTTTAAACTTACAGGAGGTAACTAAGAAATAACTAAGAGGAGGCTGCTTTCAGGGGTGGGGGGGGGGGGGGTGGTGTAGGGTCGGGGTTAGGGGAAAGGGGGGTAGTGTTTTAAAGCAAATATTTTCAGTGGCAGCATTGGTACTGTCGAATTCACAAATTATGAATTACTGAAAAGTAGAAAATAAAACAACTAAATAGCGACGCTGCGGGTCGGCTCGTTTATTATATTCATAATATGAGAACTCTTGTTAGCACGAATATGTGGGCATAAAGATCGTCAGCTCTCCAGATGTCAACTTTTCCACGTTACTGTCGCATTCTGGAAAACTGTTCCTTGCGTCAAATACAAGTGCTTCAACTCGCGTCATTTCTTTTAGACCTGTGTATTTTTGAAGTGTAACTTGCATGCTTTTCTTAACCTCCAGCTCTTGCAACTTGCTCTTGAGTTCCACAAATGTTTTGTTTATTTTCAAATCCAGCAATTGCATTTGAAGCAAACTAACATAAATTCCAAATGGCTCAATGTTAATCTCATTTGTTTTTGTGTTGAGAGGATCTACTATGAACGACATCTCTTTTCAGTTGCTCAAATCTTTCAGCGAAAACATCCTTCATTTTGTTGATAGTAATGCTGAAGTGATTCATGTTGACAGTAGCTTTGGTTTCATCACGATATTTTTTTCAGATTTTTCCGTGTCGTCAATAAAAACAAGTAAGTTTTTTTCGAAACCCACTTTTTCAAGCAAATGACAGCCACCATAACGTTGAATTTTTTTTTCAATTTGGATTGTAAATAACAAATCAAATTTATTTACTTAATCCTAATCAAATACCAAAATATTGAACTAAAAATTGTGGCTCTTTAAAAACTGGGAAATTGTGTTGTAACTTTTGGCTCTTGCGTATCAAAAATCAAAAGGTTGCTGACCTGGGCTAGCAGTGTTTCTTCCAGACTTTTTTCTTCGGGGGGGGGGGGGGGGGGGAGAGAAAGGGCGGTAGAAATTTTTCGAAGAGATACCTGGAAGAAACTCTGTGGGCTAGGAAAATGAGATAGGTGTGGATCGGTACAGTGTTGAATTTTTTTCAGATTGCTGTTTATGTGTCGTAAGGTCTATTTTATGGTGGTCGGCGCAGTTAAACTATGTCTCTCTTAGAACCCTTCCAAAAAACATAAAGATTACAATTGCGCCACTTTTTTTACACACTCAGTCAGCTGCTTATTCATTTTGCTTTAATTGCTTTAAGGGGATATGCAAGTGTAGCACTATAGTTTTAACAAATCGTTAAATCTCTGTTCCCAAGATGGTACATTTAAGAAATATTTACCGTGGCGGAGCACGGGTATGCAGCTAGTGTATATACACACACACACACACACACACACACACACAAATATATATATATATATATATATATATATATATATATATATATATATATATATATATATATGAAGTATTGATTTTGGGGTATGTATTAAATTCCATTGCTAAAATTTTATAAGCAACCCTCGCTTTTCTTTATAATCCGTGTTTCTTTCGGGGGATCTCTTCGGAGTGAGAGGGCTCCCTCCCCCCCCCCTCCCCTCTCTCCCGTTTGAAATAGTAAATATATAATTTAGATAGAAAATTATAATTATATAGAAAATTATAATTATATAGAAAGTTATATATTATATATATATATATAGAAAATTATAAATATATAGACCCCTTTATCGTGTCCCGGGGCACTTTTTATGCACCCCCGAAAGTTTCAAAAGCACCCCCCCCCCCCCCAATGGAAAACAATGTCAAAAAGAGACTTTGTTTATATTTATTTAAATATTGTGCATCATTATATATTTAAAGAAAATTAATTATTGTGTTGTAGTTTCTGTTTTTTTTCAGAGCATTATATAAAAGCTTGTTGTTATAATACACAAATGTCTCGTCACAAATATCTTCACTTAGGTCTGAACCAGCGCGTTTCGAGTTTCGCGTTTCGCAATTTACCAAGACCCGAACTAGCTGCCCAAAGGCATGTGACGTCATGTATAGACGATCACAAATGGAAAGCAATGGAATTTTGCTAAGCAAACGATATCGTTGTTGATATTATGCGTTAGTTATACGTTAAAATCATTGCACTATTTTTTTACTGTGATGATTAGCTATTCATAAATGTGTACAAACTGCACTAAAAATCGGGATTTCGGCTATGATGTAATAATTTCTACTTCAGTTTAAAGTCAAACTCTAACCCATTTCGACAGGTCCTAAAGCCTTCCACGGTCTAGACCTGGACAAGGACAAGTTCGTCACGGTGCTAGTGGTGGCAGTGGTGGTCATCCTGTGTCCACTCGTGTTCATCGTCTACAGATTAAGTATTCATAAAAGTGCTCTTTTATTATATTTGTCGGTTTAGAAAAATGTTTATTCTCAAGTAGTAATATCCCATTGGGTATATTTCCATTATTCTTTATGCTAAGAACTAAATTAATCAAATTTACGCCTGTTTAATGTCAAGGGTACCCTGAGTATTACTAAGAAATATTGCATTGATTTGTAGGCCCTATATCCATGACGGAACTGTGTGGTCAGGTAGTAGAATTAACATGTAAAGCCTCTAGTAAAGTTCAGTCAGTAGGTCGTTCCTCAATATGAGTACCTGATTTATGTTGTGGATATGAGAAAGGGCATTATGCTAACCACCGTAACCCATGATGGTTCAGAAAACTAGATAAAATCTCCTCTGCCACACCGAGCCTTAGGTCTAAATGGTACTTTTTTAAAACAGTAATTTAACACTACTGCACGCACAAAACTACTGTACGCACTTAACTACTCCACGCACAAAACAACTGCACGCACAAAACTACTACACGCACAAAACTACAGCACGCACAAAACTACCACACGCACTTAACTACTCCACGCACACAACTACTACACACACAAAACTACTGCACGCACTTAACTACTACACGCACACAACTACTGCACGCACAAAACTACTGCATCCACAAAACTACTGCACGCACAAAATTACTTCACACACACAACTACTGCACACGCACAAAACTACTGCACACACAAAACATTTGCACGCACAAAACTACTGCACGCACAAAACATTTGCACGCACAAAACTACTGCACGCACAAAACATTTGCACGCACAAAACTACTGCACGCACAAAACATTTGCACGCACAAAACTACTGCACGCACAAAACATTTGCACGCACAAAACTACTGCACGCACAAAACATTTGCACGCACAAAACTACTGCACGCACAAAACATTTGCACGCACAAAACTACTGCACGCACAAAACTACTGCACGCACACAAAACTACTGCACACACACAAAACTACTGCACGCACTTAACTACTCCACGCACACAACTACTCCACGCACAAAACTACTGCACGCACAAAACTACAGCACGCACAAAACTACAGCACGCACACAACTACTGCACGCACAAAACTACTGCACGCACAAAACTACTGCACGCACAAAACTACTACACACACCTAACTATTGCATGTTGATTTCAGGGGATGATGCCCAGCACAGACCTTCTACCACCTCGACCACCTGCACACAGAGTTCAGTGCTGGAGACAGACTACACCGACACGACCCAGCAAGCTGAGTATGAGAGCTACGAGCTGAAAGGTGGAGGACCATCTAGAGTATCAGAGGCTTCAACAGACTGCGACCAGACCGTGGTGTAAGCAGTTTACTGGGGCTCTAATGATAGGACTTGTGAATGCCTGAAGAGTTGCCTATACAACTTTTGAATGCTTGACAGTCGCTTATACAACTTAAAAATACCAGAGAGTTTGTCTATACAACGATTGAATACTAGAGTTGCCTATACAGCTTTTGAATACTTGACAGTTGCCTATACAATTTGTGAATACATAGTTGCCTATACAACGTTTGAATACTTGAACATGGCCTATACAACTTTTGAATACTTGAACATTACCTATACAACTTTTGAATACTTGAACTTCGCCTATACAACTTTTCAATACACGACAGCTGGTCTATACAACTTCTTAATACCTGGAGATTGCCTTTACAACTTTTTGATACTGGATGGTGCCTATACAACTTTTGAATATTTGAGTAACTGATATAACTATTGAATACGTGACTGTTGCGTATACAACTTTTGAATACCTTAATACCACTACAACTTTATAATACATGAGTTGCCTATACAACTTATGTATACTTAAGTTACTTTACAACTTGGGAATACCTGAAAACTGCTTGTACAAGTTTGGAATACCTAAAGGTTGCCTATAAAAATTCCTAATTACCTCAACAGCTTTGAAATACCTGAGATTAGCCTACGCAAGTTTTAAATGATCCTGAGTTACCTCTACAACTTTTAGAGACCTAAGAGTTCCCAACATATAACACAAGCTTTGTGCTCTGAACAATTATTTACGACATCTTTATAAAATTGAACATTGACTTACACTATCTATTCAAACCTGTACAGAAAAAAAGTTTTCATTGTCCGCCGCCCCCCCCCCCCCCCCCCACAGTCTAAATATATAAAGAAACAAAGAAAGAATTAGATCTATTTGGCACATACAATAAAAAGAGACGAAAAATGACTTTTAGAAAAGCTCTTCTACAGAATATAAAAGAAAACACAGAATATCTCAAACCACATTGTCTTTTATATATTAGAATTGTAGAAACCAACAATTAAGGTTTAAAGTGAAATTTACTATGGTATGTAGAGAAACTTTGGAGCCCCAAAAAACTAGGGCCTCCAACTACTGCCCTCTCAGCTCCCCCCCCCCCCTTATACGCTACTGCTGACAATTGAGTAACAGCTTATCATGAGGTTATTTGCCAACTCTGATGTGACAAAAATAAATCACACAAATAACATAGTGTTTATATTTGAATGAATAAAATAAAAGCTAATCTTGCAAAGTTTCATCATTATTTCAAATGCATGAGTGTTAAATATCTGCGTTTTGATGCCAGATTGTAGGCTAAAATTAAGGAATATTTTTTTTAAACGTTTTTATTTTAAAATAGGGCTGGTAAGTAGGTCACCAACCAGTTCTATGGCTCATGCAGGTTTTATTGAGCCGTAGAACTGGTTGGTGACCTACTTGTCAGCCCTATCGAAGAGACAACTCAAGTTGCAGGGCAATGTGTCTCCAAATATGGTCCCGTCTGCAATCATATATGACTACGATACCACAAAATTTCGGCATAACAACAATGGTCAATGGCGTAGCCCCCCTCAAACTTTCGATTTGCACTCCCCCCCCCCCTTCAAACTTTCGATTTGCACCCCCCCCCCATACTTTTGGTTTGTACCCCCCTCAATTTTTTATCTATATATTTTGCTATTTTTTGCCTTGGTGTCACCCCCCTAAATGGTGTCACCCGGTGCGATCCGCACCCCCCCCCCCCCCTTGCTAAGCCTCTGACAATAGTATTATTAACATTTTCTATAATTTACTCACCAAAATTAACAATGAAAACAAATTATTTTTTTTCAGACTGCTGTCTTTATTCTTTAGCGCAAATATATAAATCCCTCGCGCAGAATGAGTCCCCAGCAGGCCTCAATAATTGTCCACTTTCAGCCTTGTAAACAGCAGACCAACAGTAACGCTCATTATGTTTTTACGAGATTATTTTGGCGGCCATGAAATGATTTAAAAAAATAAAAATGATATTTATTTCGGGTCCCAATCTGTTTCTTAATGGAATTTAAAATTTAGTCTTAGTGAAAGAAAAGCTACAACTACAACACACAAAATAAAAATAATTTATTACCCCACCCCCTACATCCGCCACCCCGCCCGGTGAAAGCAGCCGTTTACAAAGAAAAGATCAATCAGAAATCGGTTAATATTAAATTATCTGCCCCTAAAAGCTGTCACTAACACGACTCTACGATTGTAAACATTCGGAGTGGACAACAGCTACCTGACAGGTGGGGATATGGGTGGTGACTAAGCTGCTTGGTGTTTTCTATGGTCTCCATGAAGAGAATTATATATATAGATTTCTAGGCCTACTTATGTTATAATTTTTCATGCTTTCAAAAATGACATGTTTTAATTAGTTTTTGTTAACTCTTACTAATTTAATACAAATTATTTTTAATCAAACAGAAATTGGGAAACAAAATCGAATGGACTGCACATTTCATGTCTCCAGACTAAAATTAGTCTGTTGTGGGTAGGCTGTAGCTTGGCCCATTTTTTTTTTTTGCTGTCGTCATGTTAGTTGTAGACACGAACCTTCTCTTGTGAGACCGCGGTATTGACCGGTAATTTAATACGTGGGTGCTCTATCTTCTTCTTCTTCTTTCATATTTGCAGACTCGACCACGCCTTCAACACAATTAAATATACGCGTCTACTCGTTATGCGCCATTGATGCCATTGACTCCGATTTCAGCCTGCTTTTCTTTTTGGATTTGCTTCCATAGCCTATGTCCAACCAAGAACAAAGTACAAGGCAGCAGTTGTTTGATATTGGAGTTGTCTCTCCTAGAAGAGTGGCTGTCCCCAGATAACAAGCCTCATCTGTCACCCAACTTACTGAGCGTCCATGTTTATATTTGAGTCTTTTATATATATATATATATATATATATATATATATATATATATATATATATATATATATATATATATGTGTGTGTGTGTGTGTGTGTGTGTATGTGTGTGTGTGAGTGAGTGCGTGAAAGCTACGTTAAAATCTTTGTCACCTATCGTCTATCGTAAACTAATTCGCTAAATTTGCTTCAAGATTTAGTGAACGAAAACAAAATTATTCAGACAACATAGATGTAAATGAATTGAGTAAATCGTTGAAAATGTTTCAATTTATTGAGAACTGTTCTAACCTTGCTGCTTTGCCTGATGGATCCTTGCTAAGGAATCTTTCAGTATCTGGTACACTTGACTATATTCGGGACCTTTAGATTTGCCAAGGAAACGATCTGGACGATGAACCTGCAACGCAATAATTATTGAAAAAAAAAAACTGCAATTCATATACATTTTTATGACAGAAATCTATTTCTGTTAACAGGTATTTTCTGAATTTAAATTGCAACTATTATTATAATTCAGATTTTACTATTAATGTTTTTAAAGACTTTCAAAGCTGCATTGTTTAATACTTATTTATTTTATCACTACAGCAGGTGTAACGTGAATACATTTAATTATTCAAATTGGTACAAATTTATTTGGTATAATTATTAAAATCTTATTATGTGTTTTAAATTATGTAATGTATCCTCACTTTTTTGACTCGAATTCGTGGTTTGATTTTAAAACAAATAATTAATCGTTTAACCTTACTGATTATGCTTGTGTATTTTTAAAATTAAATCATTGTATTGCCTACCTTTTTAAAATATATTATAAAATTTAAAAGTATTTAAATAAATGAATAAATAAATAAATTACGGAGTAAATGAGTGAATATGTGAATAAAAGAATTCATGAATAAAAAAAACGCATGGACGTACGAATAAAATTGAAAGCATAAAAAATAACCGAATGGACGCATGAAAGAATGAAAGGATGAACAAGAGGTCAATCAAATTCAAGTAATTTAAAATGCATAGTTGATATAAAGCGCGGTCACTCTAGGTCAGTTTTCGGTCACTTTAAACTCGATTATTGAGATGAATCTAACGTTACCGTTAAAAAGAGAGTGAACAGCAAACTTTGTCAAGAACAATTTCCCTGCAATTTACGTACAAGTACTCTAGTTAATATGTATGAGCAACATGAATTCTTTCAGTCTTTTTTTCTCCGTTGGGCGGGGAGGGGGGCACTTGAAATTTTTACGAGGGTGAGATGACTAAATTTTCCTTGGGAAGGAAGGGGAGGACATTTGAAAAAGTATATTTGTATGTAAATTATATTTCGGGGAGGGGGGCGGTAGACATTCCTCGGGGTGGGGCTCTGACCTCTCCAAAATATGTCTGAAAAATCACTGGTGAGGAACAAACAAATAAACCAAACAGACATATTTAAAAATTCTCCACATCGCTTCCATAGATATAGATAAAAACACGAAGTCAACCTACCTCCTCTTCCATGCTGGCATAGGTAATGGCGCAGAACAGCCAGACACTCAGAATGAAAAGGACCAGGACTTGCATAATGATCGGCTGCACATAAAGTTATACACAGTTGTGTAAGTTCCCTTTTAACCTACTGGCATTGCATATGCTAAATTTAAAAGCTACGCTTTAACTGTAAAATTAGCCGTGATATATTTAACAAAAAAAATTGGTGACAACGTTTTTGCAATGAAATAAAAATAAAGTATTTTGTCAATGAATTGCTGACTTTCTTTTACTTGTTTCAAAATTGTTGCTACATAATTTTATAGCCTCAAACCTGTATGAGATTTTATTAAATCGAAGATTAAACTGCAACAATGAAATGGTTCGTATCAGTATCAGAGCATCGTCTTGTAGTGAAAAAAGAAGATTCTAACGTTTAACTATAACGTAACCAATTGTATAGTCTAAATTGATTTTTCAGCTCTTAAAAGCAAACTGCCACATAAGAATATCAGGGAAAATAATTCTTTGAAAAATTTACGTTTTTTTGGTATTCCAACAATATTATAAAACCAAAAAAGCAATACTTGCCTGTATGAATAGTTGTGAGCAAGAATCTGATGAGCAGCTCCCGAAGGTGAGATGATCCTCTCGTTAAAATTACCTGCCTTATATACTTGAGTCCCTCTTTTAAAATTAATTCATAAAGCTAAGTTTAATTATCCGATTAAGATTAGTAACTAATTCAAGTGTTCTCAAAAATACAAGATCCGTGAAATTAACTAGGATTTCTAGTTTTACACCTATGGCATATGTTTATAAAAATTTGAGATCACTTTAGGATTATAATATTTTGGGATTCAAACTATCGCTGTACAATGGCTTACCAGCATCAAATGGTTTTGGTTGAAAACAGTTTCCCTTCTCGTCAACCAACCGTCTAGAACTGCCTATCTGCAACATATCTAGAATGAATTTATAATTAATGTAAACGGTGTATTCTAACAATTTGTAAGTGGGCGGTGTACAGTATGTGTGGTCTGATGGACAAATTATGTGTGTGTGTGGGGGGGGGGGTGACAGGGGGATGGGCTGACATACAATGTGTAGGTCTGAGGTATGGGGGTATTATGTACAATGTGAGGGGTCAGACGTACATTTACATCACATCCCAAACACTGTTCTTCTGACCCCACACATTGTATATCTGACCCCACACATTGTATATCACACCCACACATTGTATATCACACCCCACACATTGTGTATTACACCCCACACATTGTATATCACACCCCACACATTGTGTATTTAACCCTACACATTGTGTATCTCACCCCACACATTGTATATTACACCCCACACATTGTGTATCTCACCCCACACATTGTATATTACACCCCACACATTGTGTATCTCACCCCACACATTGTATATCAAAACCCACACACTGTATATCACACCCCACACATTGTTTCTGACACCACACACATTGTATATTAGTAACTGATGTATATCAGTCTCTAACACAATGTTACCATCAAGTGGAGGAAACGTGTCATAAAACAACACAAAAAATGTCACGCTTTTCTTTTTAGTAATTTAAATAGTAGTGTATAATTTATTTTCTACTTTTTAGTGCATTATTATATAAAAGCTTGTTATTAAAACGTTTTTTATGAAAAAAATTTTAACAAGCTTGGTGACCTTCACAAGTCTACACATTCTTTGCACACCCACACAGTTTTCTCCATACCCACGGGATGTAACTCATTTTTAAAAAAAAAAGAGACGTCGAGCCCTCACAATAATTAAAATAATAACGGTGTTAATTGTTATTGTATTTTTAAAAATTACCAGTAGAAAAAAAATCAATTTCACCTGTTACTGACAAAGCGTGTCTAATCTACAACGGTTGGTTGATGAAAAGAAATTAATAAAATTCTTATCCAAAACCTTTTGATATTGGCTAGCCACAGGGGCGGAACTACAGTGCCGCCAGACCCCGCAATGCGGGGGGGGGGGGGAGATCCAGGCCGTTTTGGGGCCCAAGGCTGACCATAATTAATTTTTTTTTAAATTTTGAATTTAATTTTCGTGCATTTTTGCTTGATATTTGGTTCGTAAAAGAAAAACACTGTAGCTGCGGTACGATTATCTTTATTTTACAGTCACTATACCACGCTCTTCCGCAAAAAAATAAAATCCGTTACACAAACTACAGTGTAAAATATAGGCAACTCTTCAAATTTGAATGACTTCTGTGACTCGTTGACCCCCTTTGATAGCCAAATAGGGGACACGTAACTGTTTGACCGACCCTCCAAAGTGTACTGTGGCTGATGAGGCAGGGGATGGGGACCAAAAATTGGGCTAAAAAATTGTCGTCAATTTTTTTATATATTTAAAAAAGTTATTTATAGTTGTATTTTTAACCATCGTCAAGGATGAGTTCTATTTTCCTACAAACAATCACACGCTGTCGCCGGCAAAATTCTTTTTAAAAAAACAAAAAAGTCTATAGCACGAGAAGACGCTACATATGAAGTGGGCTTTCATGATGCGCGGTTCTTCTTTGCGGCATTAGCTAGGGACCTGAAATCCATTGTACATTTTTTAATGTTTAGATGTGTTTGTGATAGTGGTTGAATTTGTATCCTGTACTATCTGTTATCCTACAAATACTAAAAAATAATATAATACTAGAAACTACAGTTTTATATACGTTTACTTGTTTTTGCTTTTACAAGAAATATCAAAGTAAGCTTTAGAGACCTACGAGCCGACCCGCGGTGTACCATACGCCGCTATTTAGTTGTTTTTTTCTACTTTTCAGTAATTCATAATTTTTGAATTCGACAGTACCAATGCTGCCACTGAAAATATTTGCTTTAAAACACTAAACCCCCCGCCCCCCCCCCCCCCCCTTGAAAGCAGCCTCCTCTTAGTTACCTCCTCTAAGTTAAAAATCGTTTCAAACTAAATTATCTGCCCCTAATAGCCGTCACCAAACCCGGCTTGTAAACATTTAGAGTGAACCACAGCTCACCTGACCATGTGAGGGAGGTGGGGGGGGGGGGTGGAAGCGATAGAGAGGAAGAGATGGGATTGCAAGGCGCGCTTGCAGATTGTTTTCTAACGTCTACCAGAAGAGAGGTATATATATATAGATACTTGGAATTATCTCCCCTGAGTAAGTTTTACAATGAGCGATGCTGACGTAAATAGGCGTTTTGTTGTCTCTTTGAAGTTTTTTCCCGAGCCGACCCCCTCCACATCCCTCTTTCTTAGCCCTCGCGAGTATCGAGTAGATCAATGTATCGTTTATGAATTACTTCCTAACCGTACATTCACCACTTCAGCACATTTTGTCAGACACTAGACAGCACTAGTCAACAGATATTAATTTACGTGCATAGTATTAGGCACATCCAATTCACAAAACAGGGAAGGTAAGATTAATTTTATATAATTATGTAGAAATTAATTAGAACGTTTAGAATTAATTGAACATTATTAATAGTCAATTACTATTTATAAATGACGTAAATTAGGTGGGGGGTGGGGGTTTGGGGGGGGTCTAGCTTTTTGTTAGTCGTTAAAAAATGTGACGTTATTTGTGGATTCCACCCCCCCCCCCCCACCCTCCCCCAAATCAGAAGGTTATCGGATGCGTGAGCTGGACACATACAGTTGTACATGTGAAAAACATTTTTCTGTCTATTATGCATTACTGCAATATTCACCCAATCGCCATGAAAACTTGGGAAGCTGTTGGGTACAGCCCCGCAAAGGTTTCTGTCATAGGCCTAACGGAAATATGTGATTTAGCGCCCCAAGATCCTGCATAAGCGGATGGGGTTACTACTTGAATCCACCGGCGGCAGTGTCATCCTGAGCGCCGTCGCCGAGGGACTTACAGCATGTCTTGGCTTGTCTAGTTGGTAGTGTGGACAAACCCGCGCCCTAAGATCAAAGACATGAACTGCCGACATTGCTTCTCACTTGGAAAACTGAATGGGGCCAGCTCCTGTGTTGGTAAACCTCTGATTAAATCGTGTACCAGATGGAAAATTTGTAAAAAAAATTTATAGCGCCCTTTGTTTTCCATATATATATATATATATATATATATATATATATATATATATATATATATATATATATATATATATATATATATATATATATATATATATATATATATATATATATATATATATATATATATATATATATATATATATATATATATATATATATATATATATATATATATATAATATATATATATATATATATATATATATATATATATATATATATATATATATATATATATATATATATATATATTTATATATAGGGTCCCAAAAAACATTCTGCGGGGGGGGGGGGGGGGGGGGGGCTTTTTTTCCTAGTTCCGCCACTGGCTAGCCAGTGAATCACCAAGTGTTCTCAATAATACAAAAATCGATACATTTTTAAACACAATGTTAGGTTAGATTTGCCTGTTGCCCCTCCTGGGACATAGACCGCTGACAAGATCTTTCCATGCGTCTCTGTCCAGGGCTAGTCTCTCCAATTGTCCCCAGGTATATCCAATCTTTGTGGTGTCTTCTTCCAGGTCACGTCTCAAGGTCTGCCTTGGTCTGCCTCTCCTCCTCCTGCCTTGTGGATTCCAGGTGAGGGCCTGTCTTGTTATGCTGGATACAGGCGTTCTGAGTGTGTGGCCAATCCATTTCCATTTTCTCTGGTGGATCTCTACTTCAGCTGGCAGTTGATTTGTCCGTTGCAATAGAACATCATTTCTGATGGTTTTAGGCCAGCGAATTCTCAGGATCTTTCTGAGGCATGAGTTTATAAATGATATTATTTTATTCTTATTTATAGCAGTTATTCTCAATGTCTCGGCTGCATAGAGTAAAACAGGTTTTACTAGTGTGTTGAAGATCCGGATTTTTATTCCAAGGGTTAAATCTCCGTAACCCAAACATTTTTTATCCTTTAGCTTACTTTACAATACAAGACTACTCTTGCCTTGCCCGTCCTTATTTTTATGTCGTCTTCTGTCCCACCCTGCTTATCAACAATACTTCCAAGGTGGGTGAATCTATCGACTTTTTTTAGGGCTTCTTCTGCCAATATTTTAGGGGTGCTGTTTGGTGCATTGACTTTGAGAACTATACTTTTCCCTCTGTGGATGTTCAGGCCCAGGCATGTAGAAAAATTTGCAACCCTGTTGGTTTTATCCAGCATTTGCTGTTGTGTGTGAGAAAGAAGGGCCAGGTCGTCAGCAAAATCCAGCTGGCTCCACAGTGTCCACTGTATACCGTTTCACGTTTTCTCTGTTGACATCTTCATAATCCAGTCTATGGCCAGCAGGAACAGGAATGGTGAAAGTAGCCAACACTGTCTTACTCCAGTCCGTACTGGGAAGGCCTCTGAAGTCTGTTGGCCATGCACTACTCTACATTTCAGACCTTCATATGAAAACATAATAATGTTGACTATTTTCTGTGGCACCCCATAGTGTCTCAACAATTTCCACATTGACTGTCTGTCTAGGCCAGTAGTTCCCAAACATTTTTCGAGCAGCGACCCCCTTTTATAAAAAAAATAAGTGACCCGCGACCCCCATAGAATTAAAAAGTCGAAATTAGTGAGGAAATTAATATGCACTAAAATATGACTTTCTAGTAGACTTTCAATATTAATTTATATTGATAACTGTTTTAATTCGATTTGTGAAATTGAATGCCTATCACTAGCCTCAACATTCGCGGTTGAGTTTTGTTAACGCCAACCTCATGTCATTTTCAGCATTTAATTTATTTCTTTGTTTTGTTTTTAAACGGAGAAGACACAAAAGGAATTAAAACTTGAAAGGCAATCGATTTCACGTTTGGTTATAAACGGTGCATACTACACCAAAATTGTTTGAGCAGTTTTTCATTTAACACGATACGTGACGCGGAATCATTCCGCAAATTTTAGAATTCATCTTGTAATTCATCGGGAATGCTGGCAACATCAAGGAAAGCCGAGAATGGGTAACGTGTCCATGCAGATTCTTCTTCTTTTAGCTCAGGGAAAATAACGCCGCAGTTCGTTTTCAAGAGATTCAAGATGCCCAGAATACACTTTCAAATTTTTATTTATCTCACAACCAGATTCATCTACCACACTGCAGAGTTTCTCAAACAGGGCAATATTTCTAATATTTATTTCTCTTCGCAAATTGTGCAGCTTTGACAAAAATGCCAAGAGATTATCATGAAAAGAGATAATATTCGTTCATTTTCAGGTTACGCTTATGTTACTGTTCAAATTTATCTGCTTAGGCTAGGTATGCTACTCTCTCCAACCATTCTTTGTCGTTAAAGTATTTGAAAAAGTCTTGTCACACCCCACACATTGTATATCACACCCCACTTATTGTATATCACACCCCACACATTGTATAACACAACCCTCATATTGTACATCACACCCCACACATTGTATATCACACCCCACACATTGTATATCACACCCCACACATTGTATATCACACCCCACACATTGTATATCACACCCCACACATTGTATATCACACCCCACACATTGTATATCACACCCCACACATTGTATATCACACCCCACACATTGTATATCACACCCCACACATTGTATATCACACCCCACACATTGTATATCACACCCCACACATTGTATATCACACCCCACACATTGTATATCACACCCCACACATTGTATATCACACCCCACACATTGTATATCACACCCCACACATTGTATATCACACCCCACACATTGTATATCACACCCCACACATTGTATATCACACCCCACACATTGTATATCACACCCCACACATTGTATATCACACACCCCACATATTGTATATCACACCCCACACATTGTACATCACACACCCCACATATTGTATATCACACCCCACACATTGTACATCACACCCCACATATTGTATATCACACCCCACACATTGTACATCACACACCCCACATATTGTATATCACACCCCACACATTGTACATCACACACCCCACATATTGTATATCACACCCCACACATTGTACATCACACACACCACACATTGTATATCACACCCCACACATTGTACATCACACACCCCACATATTGTATATCACACCCCACACATTGTACATCACACACCCCACATATTGTATATCACACCCCACACATTGTACATCACACACACCACACATTGTATACCTGACCGCCGCGCACTCACAATAATTAAAACAATATCGGTGTTAATTTTAATCATATTTTTAAAAATTACCAGCAGAAAAAAAATCAATTTCACCTGTTACTGGCAAAGCGTGTCAAATCTACAACGGTTGGTTGATGAAAGGAAATTAATAAAATTCTCATCTGAAACATTTTGATAGTGGTTAGCCAGTGAATAACGAAGCGTTCTCAAAGTAATTCAAATATCTAATACATTTTTAAACACAAGGCAACGTTTAAAACACAACATTTACCATATGTGCGTGTGTATCCAAGTGAGAACCTGCAAATAAATTGAGGTGAAATTTATTATCATTTTTATCATAAAAATATTCGAGAACAAAATAGTATATTATATTCAGATAATTATTTTTAATGAAGAAATCATTTGTAAATTTTTAGCTGTTCATCAGAATGCTGCTAAATTTATATCTTACAAGGAAGACAAGTATCTTATTAACTTTTATGTTGATGCCGTTTACATTGTCTATAGTCACCATGTAACTATTTCTGATGCCGATGACTTGCACAGTACCTAACATCGCCAACTGAATCGTTATATAGTCAGTATTTATTCCAGATTTTTTTTCTCCGGGAGGGGGGGGGGGCGCTGGATATTTTCGAGGAGGTGGACTAAAACGGGAGGGTGGGGGGCGGACACAGGGTAAATTTATATATTTTCTATATAAATTTCCATTTCGTCCGGGAGGGGGGGGGGATGCCTGAAAGAAGGATTCCCCCCCCCCCCCCCCCCCCCCCCCCGTCACAACAAATTTTGAGTTGGTTGAATACTGATCTTGCCTTGCCCGTCCTTATTTTTATGTCTGCTTCTGTCCCGCCCTGCTTATCAACAATACTTCCAAGGTAGGTGAATTTATCCACTTCTATTAGGGCCTCTTCTGCCAATGTTATAAGGTTGCTGCTTGATGCATTGACTTTGAGAGCCTTACTTTTCCCTTTTGATTTCCCCCTATTGATGTTCAGGCATGTAACAAAATTAGCAACACTTAATTTTATCTTGCTATTGCTGTTGTGCGTGAGAAAGAAGAGACCATCCAGCTGGCTCCACAGTGTCCACTGTATACAGAGGCGTAGCGAGAGGGGGGGGTGCGGACCGCACCGGGTGACACCATTTAGGGGGGAGGTGACACCAAGGCAAAAAATAGCAAAATATATAGAGAAAAACTTGAGGGGGGGTGCTAATCGAAAACTTGGGGGGGGGGGGCGCAAATCTGAAGTTTGAGGGGAGGGGGGGGGTGCAAATCGAAAACTTGAGGGAAAATTTGAAAGTTTGTCCCCGGAAAGGGTCGCTACGCCTCTGGGTGGTGACACTATTAAGTGCCGCACCCGGTGACACCCGACCTCGCTACGCCACTGACTGTATAACGTTTCACTTTTTCTCTGTTGCCATTCATAATCCAGTCTATGGCCAGCAGGAACAGGAATGGTGAAAGTAGGCAACCCTGCCTTACTCCGGTCCGTACTGGGAAGGCCTCTGTAGTCTGTTGGCCATGCACCATTCTACATTTCAGACCTCCATAGGAGGACATGATAATGTCGACTACTTTCTGTGGCATATTATAGTGCCACAACAATAACGTCACCGACTGTCTATATGGGCTATCAACGGTCTTCTTCTCGAAAACTTTGAAATTAAATGTAGAGACGAGTTCCACTCTTGGGTTTGTTCAATGTTGATGTGATCGGTGGAGATTTAGTCTGAGTCTAAGCATGATCTTTCCTTTCTAAAGTCCGCCTGTTGATCTCAAACTTGGGGGGTCTATCCCTTCCTTTCATCGTGTTTAATAATAATCTGTTGAAGACTGCCTGAGATGGATCGCCGTTCTTTTGGGAACTTTATGAGCAGTCCCTCCTTCTATTCCTACCACAATTCGTTCATGTGTGGTTGAAGTAGTGCGATACTTGTTTCAATATCTGTCAGTGCATCTGCCTGTATACCATATAGGCCTATTCCTGGAGATTTCCAATTTTTCACTTCAGCTGCTTTATGTATCTCTTCTTTTGAAGGTGGGTTACAGTCTAAGGGAAGATCACTTTCAGCTGGTGGTATATCTTGCGAGCACTCTGGTCTTGGTCTAATTAGTTTTTCTCAGAAAGCCTGTATCCAGCAAAACAAGGGAAGACACAGAACAAAATTGAGAGTTATCTTTGAAAAGTTGTGTTTGAGCTTCTCAACATTTGATGAAAAGTGAACAGGTCAATATAGTTTTGTGTACTAGTACTTCAGCTGAGCTACTTTGAAATGCTTAATTTTAATATTGTATATTAGACTTTATCCCTGTTGCCTGCTATGACTACTGAGTTTTTATAACACTCATTAAATTATTAACCTGAACATTGATCTATGATGATATATTTTTAAAACCTGAACATGGATCTACGATATATTTTTAAACCTAAACATTGATTTATGATGTTTTTAACCTGAACCTTGATTTATGATAATTTTTAAACTTGAACATTGATTTATAACACCTTTATAAAACTAACATTGATTTATGGCACCTTTATAAACATGAACAATGATCTATGACACCTATAGAAACTCAAACATTGATGTATGGTATCTTTCTCAACACAAACATAAACATTGATCTACACCAGGGGTCTCCAAACTACGGTCCGCGGGCCGGATGCGGCCCGCGAAGTCCTCTCATCCGGCCCGCGGAGATCTTTTTGTCCAAGGAAAAATCATTTGTTGGTGAAGATGAGGAGCTTTGCGCAGATAAATCAAAGACATGCCTGAAAGAAACTGGCCCCCGAACTGAAATTTGATAGTTAATGTGGCCCTCGGACTGAAAAGTTTGGAGACCCCTGATCTACACTATCTATTTAAACCTGAACAAAAAAATGTTTTCATACAACTTTATGTTTAAATAATTAATACTGTTAAAAAGTGTACACCATCCATCCATTAGGCAACCTGCCTTATATCAAATTATAAGACCAGAACAGACAACATGAAGTTGAGAAATCTGATAAAATCACTTTATTACAAATTAATTTTATAACATGAGCAATTAGAATCACTTAATTACAAATTAATTTTATAACATGAGCAATTAGAATCACTTAATTACTAATAACTTTTCTAAAATGAGCTAACCATTCTGAGACCTTACATCGCTCACACTTAAAACATAATTTTTCAAATCATTTAACCAAACAAACATACACAGAAACGTATGAATAGAGTATGTACAAATGAAAGTTTAGGATGAGTCGCCGAATCATTAACCAGAATCCACAATTTTGTCTTGTGCTGTTTTTTGACGCAACTCTTCCCGCACCTGCATGGATTGACATTTTAGAATTAAATTCAACCAGTAAAACATTGAATGTTGAAATGGATAAAATTAAAACTGCTATCTGATGCTAAAATAAAAATAAAAACAGAATATTTAAGGAAATTCTACAAAAAATTGTATCAATGTTAAAATTAAGTTTATTAAGAATGAAGAAGAAGAAAGAATGTTAAGCAGGTATTGCTATCCTAACCCTAGGATCTCTGATTTTAGAAAATTCTACAAATGATTGTATCAATGTTAAGCTGGTATTGCTTCCCTTACCCTAGGATCTCTGATTTTATAAAATTCTACAAATGATTGTATCAATGTAAAGCTGGTATTGCTCCCCTAACCTTAGGATCTCTGTTTTTAGAAAATTCTACAAATGATTGTATCAATGTTAAGCTGGTATTGCTACCCTAACCCTAGGATCTCTGATTTTAGAAAATTCTACAAATGATTGTATCAATGTTAAAATTAAGTCTATTAAGAACGAAGAAGAAGAAAGAATGTATTGTTAAGGGCATGGGCGGGTGTACTTTTCGTCATAAATCCACTAAATCATCGATTTCCCACTTTTACTTGATCTATACAGAATAACCATCGTTGAATCTAAAAATGACATTGTTATGACCCTAAAAACGGTATTGATTTATGAAAAACCGGGTTCAATGTAGTGTGTTTTTGTTTAATTTTTTGGTAAAAATAGCCATTTTTCGACCTAGAAAAGTACTATTAGGCTTCGCGGAAACCTAATGTGTTTCATATCAATGGAAAGGCCGTGACATCCTTTCTTTATTTGTTCTAAAATTAAATGACCAATCAAAATACCTATTTTAATGTGATTATTTTTCTACGTCATAAATTTGTTTATTTTACTCAGTCGGGTTTTTCCTGTATGCAAATTTTTTACCTCAATTTTTTCATTGGCATACAACTGCGGAAGCTAGTTAGCGATTGGTCGTTTCGCTTCGGAAGTAAACATTCCCTTAGTTTCAGCGCGTTGCTAAGTTTGATTTAGTTTTGTTTCTCTAAGCTTCTGTGAAATACTTACATTATTTTAACATATAATTATTTCAATTAAATATACTATTAACAGTTTAGATTAGTTTGTGTGAATTATCATAAGCAGTGAGACGATTTAATTTGTTTCTCTTTCGATAATGGGTAGAACAAAACACTCGCTAAAAATAGATACACACAACTAATTTACTAAAGCTAGGGCACGTCCGAATGCAACTGATTGCAGCTACCTTTACTCAATCTAGCACTATTCAGACAAGCACTGGTGCAGATGTAATATGCACATTTACTAAGAAACTGCGACAATGTAAGACACAGTTTTTACGGACAGAAGAAAGCACTGTTACATCTAGTACTGGTAGTGCTAATTGTAAACCACAGCCATGCAGAATTATTGTCGAATGTGATTTGTTTCTTGATGTCATCAATACATTTCCTCGCCCACTGTGATGTAGTGGCTACTATTGATGAAAAAAGTGTAAAGGGTTTGCTTCAAGCATGGTGTGGCAGTAATAAAAATGTTGTAAACCGTAAGTATACAACTGCAAAAGAATCCAGAACAAGGCCTTTCACCATAAACAAAGACATCGTCTTATCATAATTGGCTTTAGACATGAGACCATGCAAAATATACTGCTGTTTCTGCGATAGCATAATTCAATTTTGGGCCCAGGCATGCTATGGCATTGCTGTCAAAAGAAGGAAACCATAGTCGAAGACCCAGTGAAGGACGCCAAAAAAGATGCCATGACAACAGCTTTACTACAGCTCTAGGTAAAACAAAGAGCGCCAGAAAAAAAGAAAACTAACAGCTGAACAAGCTCAGAAGGTATATATTCAGCAGCACCATACTTCAGGCTATAAATGTGGTCGATTTTAGTGACATACAGCGATAAATTTTCATTTTTTGCAACTTTTTGTTAGTTTTTTGCGTTTTTCTCAGTTTGATGTTTTTTTGTACAATTGTTGAAATAACTTTGTTAATAATTATCAGAACTGAACTAAATTTGCTCCAGTTACTCTTTATATATGTTCAAATAAAACTGATAGAACACTTTTGGAATTTTTGTAAAAAAAAAATTTTTGTTGTTGAAATAGTGAAAAAATTGGACGAAATAATGAAATTTTTACAGTGATGTTTGAAAAAAAAAAGTAAAAAAAACCATATTTTCTTTTTTGAAAATGTAATCTATCAGAAGTCTTAAACACATGTGTCTGCAGACTATATTAAGTTTTCATGAAATTTGTACAAACCATTTTTGAGTTATTTCCATTTAAAAATCGTCAATAAAATCCAATATGGCCGCCGTCACCATGGCAACGGAAGATTTAAAAAATTAAAAAAAATATTTTTATGCTTAACTCTTTGAGTTATAACTATTAGCCAAGTATTACATCTTTAGACTCGGAAATAAGGAAGTTGGTACTCATCACCCGCCCATGCCCTTAAGCAGGTATTGCTACCCTAACCCTAGGATCTCTGTTTTTAGAAAATTCATTAAGTAATTGATCTGCTGGTGATAGAGAAGGTAACATTTTAATTAGCAGGTGAACCAGTAATTAATTACCTGCTGATTGAGAATGTTAAAAATGTCTTTACAGCCTGCCATAACTTGATCCATGACAGGTGATAAATAGTCTTCATGAAGCCTGGAGTTCATCTCTATGAAAACAATCTAATTGTACAAAAAAAAAAAGATAAAAAACATTTAAAATATGTTTCAATATTATGATAAAATAAAACAGATTTAAGTATACAGTTTCTGTATACAATTGTTTTTGTTCTCTATTTCATCTGAGAGAGCAGTAAAAAATCTGCTTGGGTATGCCTGACTAGAGATAATCTTAACAACAGAAACATCTTTCAAAATAATAATGTATTAGTTGTATGGAAGTAATTTCAGTTAAATCGAATATGAAAATTTAAAAATTATTCATACACTCTCTCAAGATAAAGTGTCATAAAAAATAGAATTTCTAACCCTTAAAGTCTCGATCTTTGATGTAAATAGTTATAAATTTTAGATACAAAATTGATTTTAAAATTTTTAATTAGAAACCAGTTTTAGTAATATAAATGTATCTGTATAATAATGTTGTATGATACTGAATTTATTTTTTTAAACAGAAAGTAAGAAGGAACAGAATGTCACTTTCAAACTCTCCTTTATCTTTTAAAATTTCATGAATAATATAAAGTATCTCAAAGAGAAATAATTTTAGATTCAGCAAAACAAGTTGTAAAATATTTACCATAACAGGATAACTCATCAATTCCTAACAGATCAAACCAACCATGCAGAAATAAACCCAACAGACTGGGTAAACTGCCACTCACCTGATCACACCGAGGTAAAATTGCCATAATAATCTCAGCTCCGGCACCTGACTCTTCAAGATTGTTTATGTCCACTATAGGGGTATCTCTCACATAGCTCCCAGAACAGGCAATGACAAAGTCCTTCATTGGAATACCAGCATCTATCAGGGCTAAGGTAGCAGCATTGACACTAGCACAGTAGTTACCCCCATCTGATTGCAGTACCTGAGATAAGCAAAAGCAGAATCTATAAAATATTGACAGAATCTTAAAGGATAAGTATCAGCAAATTAAGTAGGCCTAGCTCACTCTTGAATAAAATATTTTTATTTAATCTCTATGCTATAGTAAGGTAGTCTGAATTTTAAGATGTTTACTAACTTTAACACAACTGAATATAAAATCCTGTCCTTGCTAATAGTAAGCCCGATTACAATTTTAAGATCTTATAAACTTTGAAACAAACCTCGATATAAATGTCTAACTGAACTTTAGGGTAGAGGTCAGTCAAAACCACAGCATTGAAAGTCTGTTTTAAATGTGCAGTCATCTCCAGGGATTTCCTGTCTCCTCTGGGTCTTCTTTTCCTGTCTTGGGTACTGAATGTTGCCATACTATACTGACAGTTGATTAACAATTTATCATGGAGTTGTTTGGATTTGCCACCTCTGATCTGAAAAGAAGAAATCTCACAAATAATCTTTTTTTTTTTACATTTCAAAACTTTGAAAATTCATATAAAAAAACTACTTGGCCTAGGGCCAGATTAGTTTAGAATTTAGAATGATAATTTTTGTGCATTTAGAGATGGGTTATAATTTTCGAAGTGACTACTCGGAAAAAGATTTTTCGCCCCAACATCTCCACCTACTCTAGTCGGCAAAAGATAGTTCTGCGCATGCGCAATGACTAGGGTTAGGGTTAAGGCTAGGATTAGGTTTAGGGATAGGGTTCTGCCGTTGTAAACACACGCATGCGCAGTACCACCGAAAACATCGCAGCGAAGGCAAGTCGTAGTTTCTCTTCATTATGCATGTGTACCTTTTACCGGCTAGCATTGGCCTATAATTTTACATAAAGATCTATCAATGCATATTGTATAGGCCTATTTAGATCTATATAATAACCAGAGATATTTCCCAAATTTGCCTACTGACTCAGAAGATATTTTAATTATTATTTGCTAAAAAAAATCAAAATTCTAGCGGCTAGCGGGCTATAAAACTATAAATAAATTACCTCGTGAGGACCATAAACAGCTGCAAGAACTTTAGTGTTTCCTTGTTCTAAGTATGCAGACCCATCAGCTTGCTTAAAAACTCCTTTTTTAAAACGTATCCTTCTAAGTTCATTTGGCTTTCTACCATCTGTTCGAAAGCCTTGATCAGACAGAAGTTCCATGCCAGCCATTTTAAAACAATTACTTAGAGTAAACTCCCTTTGCAAAAGGTTTTAGAATATCGAAAACTAACAGAAAAATTCGAAACATTGTCTAAAAAGGTTATCAACAAATTATAATAAAAGGAATACAAATAACTTAATGCCTTAATTAGATGTTATTATTTAGATCAATAATTGTTGAAAGTTTTAATTATTTGTTATGCGCATTAAATTTTAAATTTAATAATAAACATTTAACTATGCCAGTATGTAGGCCTAATAGGAAAATAACTGTTTTCCAAAAAAAATTCATAAAAAACGTTTTAATAACAAGCTTTTATGTAATGATGCACTAAAAAGTAGAAAATAAATTATAGACTACTATTTAAATAACTATAAAGAAAAGCGTGGGTCACTTTAGTATCTATTGGATACCTTTACTAATGTTAAGGAAGACACCCACGCTTTTCTTTATAGTTATTTAAATAGTAGTCTATAATTTATTTTCTACTTTTTAGTGCATCATTACATAAAAGCTTGTTATTAAAACGTTTTTTATGAATTTTTTTTTCAGTACTTTACATGTTTTATTTACAATAGAGTTACATGACTAAAAACCATTGCGCGCCTACTGAACATCACGTTCAGTAGGCGCGAAATGGTTTTTGAACGCAGCCATTGAAGCTATTGAAGGTGATGACGCGTGTGGTGTGGTTGGCTAGACATGCCTACTAATTCGGTCCAAATTTTTATTAATTCATAAAAAATTAATTAGGCATCCAATTAAGTCAAATTTAGTTTCAGATTGCATTGTCTTCATGTCTTGACCCACGTGCTAACTGTGAATCGTATCGGTCAAGTAGAACTGTCCGAATTTTCACTCCTGCGTTTCTGTCTAGACTGACGACTGACGACTGACGAGGAAGTGAGTTAAATAAAAGCTTGTAAAAAAATTCATAAAAAACGTTTTAATAACAAGCTTTTATGTAATGATGCACTAAAAAGTAGAAAATAAATTATAGACTACTATTTAAATAACTATAAAGAAAAGCGTGGGTCACTATAGTATCTATTGGATACCTTTACTAATGTTAAGGAAGACACCCACGCTTTTCTTTATAGTTATTTAAATAGTAGTCTATAATTTATTTTCTACTTTTTAGTGCATCATTACATAAAAGCTTGTTATTAAAACGTTTTTTATGAATTTTTTTTCAGTACTTTACATGTTTTATCTACAATAGAGTTACATGACTAAAAACCATTGCGCGCCTACTGAATATCACGTTCAGTAGGCGCGCAATGGTTTTTGAACGCAGCCATTACGTGGTCGTGATGGCGCAGCCATTGATGACGCGTGTGGTGTGGTTGGCTAGACATGCCTACTAATTCGGTCCAAATTTTAATTAATTCATAAAAAATCAATTAGGCATCCAATTAAGTCAAATTTAGTTTCAGATTGCATTGTCTTCATGTCTTGACCCATGTGCCAACTGTGAATCGTGTCGGTCAAGTAGAACTGTCCGAATTTTGACTCCTGCGTTTCCGTCAAGACAGACTGGCGGACGACAGAGGAAGTGAGTTAAATAAAAGCTTGTAATAAAAAAAGACATTAGTTTGTAAAGTTTCGAACTCAAAAAGGTTTTTTTAAATATCGAATTTAAACTGTTATTAAAAGAGCAATTAAAATTATAATTTATGGATGCATTTGTATTATTGCAAGATAACTGTTGGTAAATTATATACACATTTATTTTTCACAGTTGCCTCCCCTACTCTAAAAATATTTGTCTTTCTGCCAAAATAGCTTACATACAAATATTTTATCTATACACTTTCAGCAACCAAAATTTAATGAATGCTAATATTGAAGCTAATAAAAATATACGTTTAATCTCTTATGTTTAGTTTAGTTTTATTTTAATCCCTGTCTTGAAAATGTAATAGGTAGGCCTACATGTTTTGTGTGTGTGTGTGTGTCTTGAAATATATATATAGGGACCACAAAGAAGTGAGACCCAAAATAAACTGTTGTGTTTCTGCTGGTAGAACACTGCTACACAATTCGATACTACGATTCGCATGACAGGCATCATCAGTATTGCACGCCTTATCTCTGGCGCGTGAGAGAGGTGTAGATGTAACTAATAATTCTACACCTAGGCCCAAATACCTAGGGGACAAACTTTCAATTTGGCGCCCCCTCGGGAACAACCTTTCAATTTTCAATTTTGCACCCCCCCCCCCCACCTCAAACTTTCAATTAGTTTTTCAAACCCTTTTTGGCGCCCCCTAAGGTCGGCGCCTGGGGACATATGTACCCCCCCCCCCCCCCCCGCCCTCCCCTCGCTACGCCTCTGCATATATATATATATATATATATATATATATATATATATATATATATATATATATATATATATAAACTTGTATATATTTGTACCATATGAAAAATATAATCCAGGCAAGCGATCTCATTGTTTATGTATGAATACGAAATACAAGTGTATATTATAACTTGCAATGCGGACAGTACTATGTATTCACATTGATGTGAAATAATATAGTGCATACATACCAGAGTGTATCTAAACGATACGGTCATCTGTACATATACCCCGATGTTTCTCATTAGCAGACGTGAGAATGCCTTAACAGCGACAATAAGCTCAACAGACCATCGTCTGCTAAGTGCCCGCGAGCATTTGTTTATTGTCTTGTACCGTCCGTCGCCGAGTCTCCCGGCCATCTGGACTCCATTAGACGGCCTGTTCGGAGTTAGCTCTCCCTCGAGTGCATTTCGCTACTCGGAAACTCTCAGCGAGAGATAGCAGAACTGACATGGCCCGTGTCATTTGGGTTTTGGTTTTAATTATCGTGTAATATGTTGATGTTCAACTACGCGTCATGGTTTGGTGCGTCTTGCGCCGGAATGTCTATGTGAGTCCTGACCCGCTAGGGGGTTAGTGTGTGTAGTAAATGAATCAAAATGTCGAAGCGTGTCAGTTTATTACTACGGAGGTTGTTTTTTTTTTCTTTCGGGATTTTCCGAAAACAAAAATAACATAGGCTGAGATTTCTAATTTTAGATTTGATTGTTTAGTATAGACTTTGCTCATCGATGATGAGATTTAAAATTTGGGTGGGTGGGGAGTAAATTTATTAAAGACGCCATCTTGGTGAACCGAGGGGGATGTGAATTTGGTGCTATGCTACCAATCTAACGGTAAATAAAACTGGCTTTTTTTAACCACAAACGTTGCTCAACATCAAAGAATTAGCCCCATGTGAGTGCAGGGGGGGGGGGTGTTAGAAGGTGAGGGTCGTCATAGTTTTGGGTGGGTTAGAGGGTTTTAGGCTTGTGTAACGATGTGATCGTTAGGAGGGGGGGGGGGGGCGGCGGACTGTATTGTATGTATTGTATAACGCTTTCAAGTTACAAAAATGATTTTTAAAAAAGAAAAGACTGCTAACAGCCCCTTTATACCCTCAAGTAAAATCTAACCCGATTCGACGATAACTTTTCAGGCGTCTCTGTCCTGGGCTAGTCTCTCCAACTCTCCCCAGGTGTACCCAATCTTCCTGGTGTCTTCTTCCAGGTCATGTCTCCAGGTATTCACTGGTTGGCCTCTATTTCTTTTGCCCAGTGTCTTGTTATGCTGGATACAGGCTTCCTGAGTGTGTGGCCAATCTATTTCCATTTTCTCTGGAGGATCTCTACTTCAGCTATCAGTTGATTTGTCCGTTGCCATAGAACTTCATTTCTGATGGTTTTAGGCCAGCTTATTCGCAGTATCTTTCTGAGGCATGCGTTTATAAATTATTGTATTTTCTTCTTATTTGTGGCAGCTATTCTCCATGTCTCAGCTCCATAGAGTCAAACGAACATTCCATTACGTTTTGTATATTTTCTATAAAATGTTCTCTGACTTCCAAAAATGGCTCCTAAAATGGCACTTTCCGAATGTTAAAAAAAAAAAAAAAAAAAAAAAAAAAAAAGGCGCCTTTGCGCACTTAGGAAAGTTTAGTACAGAGAAGGGAAAAAAAACCGCAGACAAAATACAACGACACCGTCTGGCTTATATCGACACCGTTTAGCTTGTAGGAGATCGATTAGCCAATTGTTTGAAGCCGGCTTATATTCCCTGTGTGTGGGTAGACTTGGTCTTTGTAAAGCAACAGTTTAAAAACTCGACCTCAGTCGCACACAGTAAAGGTACAAACGAAACAAAATATTATGAAAAATAAACAGTCAGCAGTAGATTGATTTAATACTTGATTAGAACATGAAATAATAGGAACACACAAACAAGTTGATATTAGAGATCGTGTGTATAGTTTAACAGGAAGAGAGTATTGTGGTGTGGATTGTTGTTGTTGATGTATTGTGTTAAATGTAGGAGGGGAAGATGTAGGTATAGAACAGAGCAGTGGCGTAGCGAGGTCGGGTGTCACCCGGTGCGGCACTTAATGGTGTCACCCCCCACCCAGAGGCGTAGCGACTCTTCCCGGGGACAAAGTTCAAATTTTCGATTCGCCCCCCCCCCCTCCCCCTCAAACTTTCGATGTGCACCCCCCCCCCCCCTCAAACTTTCGATTTGCACCCCCTCCCCCTCAAATTATTTTTCTCTATATATTTTACTTTTTTTTTGCCTTGGTGTCACCCCCCTAAATGGTGTCACCCGGTGCGGTCCGCACCCCCACCCCCCCTCGCTACGCCTCTGGAACAGAGTTATTTACAACATTACGTTTGATTTTCTGTCGTGTTCATGTCTAAAGTGTCTGTGTTTTTAGAAGGGTTGTATGGGACAACATGGTCGGGAGTTAGAGCGTATGATTGCTAACTCAGAAAGTCCTGAGCTCGAACCCTAGGGTAGATGAGGCTCATTAGCTATGGACCGACTTTCCTCTAGTAGAGACAACTCCAAAAACTGCTGTCTTGTAGATTGTTCTTGAGTGGACAAGGGTTATAGAAGCAAATACAGAAAGAGAAGCGGGTTGAAGTTGGAGCCAACAGACCGCAGATAACATATTAACATATTGACACGCTATACTTAATTGTGTTAAAGAAAACCCTGTTCAATATCATAAAAAAAAAAAAAAAAAGTTGACACTATTTGCCCACGTGGTTTTTTAATTTAAATCACTTTAAGGATTTAAAAAAACCAAGAAAACTGTACCTTCTGTAGTAAAAACAAAAAAACTTCCAAAATGTGACACAGAGATGCCATGTTGGAGCAGACACCTGTGAAATGACATATTATAACACCCCGATCAATTATAGTACAACCAATAATGAAATCAAAATCAAAGAACAAAAAAATTATAGCATATAGGCCTACATTTTTTTTCAAGAACTATAAAAAAAAAATTAAATATCTTTTTCATCAATGTTACTTGCTTATTATATAAAAACAATGTCTTGTTAGTTTTTGAATTTTCAAAGTGTGTCATGTTCTTTAGATCCTAACGGTGAAGTATATATTAGTACTTATTGTGAGAATCTTAGGGAATTGGTGAGGGGGGGGGGGAGAAGGGGGGAAGGAGCAAGACGTGGAAGCGTACACCTGATCTGGTACCGTTTGGAGGTTTGTGTAGGAACTCTGGCAGGAATGGGGATAATGGGGGGTGGGGGGGGGGGGGACGACCAACACCTGAGCTAAAACTATTCTGCTGTTTGTTTGTCTTGTCAGGGCTGTTGATCTCTAGAACAGCTGTTGTTTTAAATGCTACAGCAGCTGTACAGCCAAACTCTACTGCAACTGTACAGGCAAACTCTACTGCAACTGTACAGCCAAACTCTACTCCAGCTGCAAAGCCAAACTCTATTGCAACTGTACAGCCAAACTCTACTCCAGCTGCAAAGCCAAACTCTATTGCAACTGTACAGCCAAACTCTACTCCAGCTGCAAAGCCAAACTCTACTGCAACTGTACAGCCAAACTTTACAGCCCGTGTACAGCCAAACTCTACTGTAACTGCGCAGCTAAACTCTACATCATCTGCCTTAGCTGCTGTTACCTGTCTTAACGTGGTTGCTGCAGTAGTTTTGTTACTGCTGTTGGTGGTGATGTTGTCCGCTGATGTTGCTGACGATATCTGTTGTTTTATTTTTTACATCAAGCGGTTGTTGGTGTTGGTGGTGATGTTGTCCGCTGATGTTGCTGACGATATCTGTTGTTTTATTTTTTACATCAAGCGGTTGTTGGTGTTGGTGGTGATGTTGTCCGCTGATGTTGCTGACGATATCTGTTAATTCTATTCGATGTAGTATCTGGTGCTGTTGTCTGATGCTGTAGTTAATGCAATTGCCGGTTGACGTTGCTGTTGTTGTTGATGATCATGTCTGCTGTTATCTGGCGTTGTAGTACAACTCCATACTTCAACTTCAGCTTCATATAGCTCGCACCACCACATATTATTCCTCGCTGAGTCCACTCAGCTCTAATAAGTACCCGACTAATACTAATAGCCGTGGAAGTTAAGAGGGGGGTGGAAATAAGTAACTACCACTGGCCACGATGTTGGCGCAACAATTCTTTTAAACCCAATTCACTGGAACTACAACACGAAAACAAACACCTGCTCCTCAAGTTGGCCTACAGTACAACATCATTTTCTTGCTATGCAGACCCACCGTACTCTAAGGTAATGTATTTATTTTTCTAAAACAGCACACCTTACTTCGTTAAAAAAAAATTGTGGTAATTATCCCAATTAGCACTTAGGATTATTCACACTCCTTTTAAATTAAAAAAAAAAGTTTTTAAAAAATTACCTCCCTTTTTTACTATTTTCACTGAAACTGATTATGGGCCTTGGCGCGTTGTATCATGTTCACTAATTACACAGTAAATAATGGACCATCCTGGCGGGCGAACACCTGCCCGGCTCGCTTGTCGTGTGGGGTGTGGGAGTACTCACACCGCTCTGTGTGTGCAGGTGGTTTTTTTCTCTACGGAGATCGATCTGAGCTCATCCCGCACGTGCGTGTGGGACCAACAAGGGGACGCAACTTTTTATTTTTGAATTATCCCCCCTGGGTACCAGCTTCTCTGGGGGTTTTGGAGATAGTAAAACACACGTGTTTCGCTACTGTGGTGCACCCCTATAAACGTTAAATATGTTTAGATTTTTTTTTAAGTCAGTCCTACCGCCAACCATATCAAACACAACAATGTTGTATTGTGCTGACATGGTGTGTTGATTCCAGAAAGCCAGTTTGGCTAAAGACAATGTAGGCCTACAGTTGTGGAAGTGTACACACTTTGTTGAAACTTCACACCTATTGAAAACTATGAAACCTTAAAGCCTTTGTCATTAAACAACTATAAAAAAAAAGAAATTACAGCTTCAGAAGTCTTACAGATATAGAGACCTTATAGCTATAAAGATCTTATAGTTATAGAAAAGTTATAGCTATAGAAAACTTAAAGCTTTAGAACACTTATTGCAATAGAAACCCAAAAGCTATTTATAAATAAAACTTATAGTTACAAAAACCACATAGCAATAGAAAACTTATAGCTACAGAACCCGTATAACTAAAAAAAGCCTTTAGCTATAGAAACCTTGTCACAAAAACTGACTGCTAGGGATATGTTGTCGCCACACGCAGCCAAGTCTACATAACCCAACATATAGCTAGACAGTCGCATGGACATACGGCAGAATTGACCGCTTCATACGATTGCTGATCGCTTCGGTTATGCATTTTTCTATGTCCAGTTAGTTGTTAAAACTCAATATGATTTTTAAATAAATCACCCGCTAACGAACCTTACCCCCCCCCCTCTTCCTCATATATACCATCTAACAACCCTTCACATATATGTATGTGTCCTGTAGAACAAACTAGCCATTTCTTCTCTGTAATTTCTCATCTAAAAATTACTCCATCTAAGACAATTAACTAATTTCACCCCCCCCCCACGCCATGCCCATGACCCCCCCCCTCCCTCCACCACCCCACACGCGAGCTCTGCACATTTGTCTAATTGACGTATCTGAGAATTATACTGGACGCTGCCAGACACGAACGTGAGCATTTGCAAGCCGGGAGAAGGATTGAGAAAGCGCCATCTGTCCCCGTCCCCATTCACAGCCAGCTCCCGACTGTCGTCTCATCGGATGAGGGACCCGGGGGGAGAGGGGGGGGAATGAAGGGAGGGGGTAGGGATTCCGAAAACAATCCAATTAAAAATTACTTTAATAAAAATTCATCGTGTCGATTTTAACAGCATTTACAAATAATTTATGTTAATTATAAAAATTGAATTATGAAAATATAAATTCCAGAAATAATATTTTTTATATAAATTTAATATAATAGACAGTTATACAGGGGAGTAATATATCTATAGATGGTTAACGAGTGTCTATTCAATCAGTATATCCATTAAATGCAGTGGTGTTTTTTTTTTGTTTTTTTGTTTTACTTTTTTCTGAGGGGGGCACTTGAAATTTTCGGGGAGGGGCGGACAATGATAAATGATTAATGTACATTTTTTCTATACCCCCCTCCCCCCACCCCCGAAGAGATGCCTGAAAGAAACTCTGATTAAGTGTTGGATCAATTGGGGGGTGTGGGTAACTTTAAAAATTACCGAATTCTTGAAACAAATTATACCGTTATCACATCAAATGGGGAAGGATAACAAGCCTACGTCGTAAACAATAAAAAAAAATTAAAAAGAAATTATATCATAAAAGATTAGCAGCTAAAATTTGTCTTTTGCATATTTGATTTCTAGTTGCTTATTCTTAAAGATAAAAATACACAGACATACACATACATATACACACAAACATGCAACGCTGGGGAAAAAAAATCTAAAATTCTAAACTCGATCTATCGAATAAGAAAACAAATGATATGCAGTTTTAAAAAGAGGGATCTAGACTCAGACGTGTACGTATTAGATCACACGAAATACGAGCATCTTTGGCCTAACACCCACACTGTTTTCCTTCACGCATCTGGGGGGAAGGGGGGGGGGGCAGAACCCTTGAAGCACATCCACCACTTCCCCGGACGAAAAATAAAATAAAAATTCATTGGTATAGAGCAGTTAAACTGTAACCAGTATGCCCCCCCCCCACCCAGCCCCTCGGAATATTCAATCACTCCCACCCTCGGAAGTTTCAAGGGCCCCTGCCCCTCCTCTCGGAAGATTCAAACCCCCCCCCCCCCCCCCCCCCAAACTCGAAAGATTCAAGCATCCCCACGGAGAAAAAACGTTTGAAAGAAACCCTGTGTATACCATTTCATCATGCAGCAGTCCGCCATATTAACATACATATAATGTTTCTGGGATCTACCCTACGCCAAGAAGTAAAGTAATAGTAAAGTTCCCTTCCAAATCTGACGGTCTACGGGGCAAGTGAAGTAGATTTCACGTGTTTCTGTGACCTCGACATATGAAGGGATGATGTGGTCAGCACTATGCCCATTCACCTTTATTTTCCCTAACGTAAGTTAGGTACCCATCAGAACTGGATGGTCTCATTCTACTGACTTGAACCCGGATTCGAACTCGAGACTTACGGGTTAGCAGTCCATCTCTCTACCGGTACTACAACAGGAAGCTAGACACGGGTACAGCATGAAGACAAAGATCTGATTGGTGGAATAAATCACAGGAATCTTCACAGTTGAGATACACGTGTTAAGTGGTCTCAGCTGACTCACCCAAACATTCGATCACACTATAGATAATCAAAGTCGGAACATAACGTTGTTGTATCCAGCACACAAACATTTGTCCGCGAGGTAGTGTACACGACTGCTAACCCAATGGTCTCAAGTTCGGATCCCGGACTCGAGTCCGTAGGACGCCC
Organism: Physella acuta; assembly: GCF_028476545.2. Classification (NCBI taxonomy): domain Eukaryota; kingdom Metazoa; phylum Mollusca; class Gastropoda; family Physidae; genus Physella; species Physella acuta. Next base: position 176,667 of record NW_026732687.1, on the reverse strand, counting down.
CTGGATCCTCCCCTGCTCTGAATCACGTTAGGGAACGTAACAACGGCCTGGGCATAGTGCTGACAACACTATTGGGGTAATCTGATTTGATATTGATTGTTGATATTGAATGTTGATATTAAATGTTGATATTGAATGTTGATATTGAATGTTGATATTGAATGTTGATATTGAATGTTGATATTGAATGTTGATATTGAATGTTGATATTGAATGTTGATATTGAATGTTGATATTGAATGTTGATATTGAATGTTGATATTGAATGTTATTGTGTTGTTATTGCCTAGTTTACGGAATTAGATGAACTCTACTTCACCTGCCCTACAAACCACCAGTTGACTAACTAATATACCACACTCTAGCCCATACAACAAACATAACCCACCTCCGCCCCCCCCCCCCCCCCCCCCAACGTCACATGTGTTATATGATATATGCAGGTAAAATGTGGAGCTTTTTTTCTCTCGAATGAGTTAAATGCGAGTTATCTACCTTTATCGTGTAACAGGGGAGTCAAGAATACGACACCGAATATATTTAGTATTCAGAAAATAAAATGATGGAGGTATCAGCTGTGTAACATTTTTTTTTTCATCATTTTATTTGGGCGTTTGAACTGGCAGTTGGTGGCGAGCGCATATTTTAACGACGCGCGTGCGTGCAGACGATTGCCGACACAACAGCTCAGCCAGATGTCGTGACAGTTTACGTCACAGCTGTGTGGACAGCTGCTGTTTGACTAATTTTTTTTAGGGGGGGGGGGGACGGGGGGAGGGGGGTGTTGATGACACACGATCGAAAAGTTTTAATATAGGTTGTGAGAAGGTTACTTTGATGATGTGGTTGGGCCGGGTTGGCGAACAGCGGTTGTCGTATCGGGGGATGGCGTGTCGAGGTTGTAACATCCGGGTTGTTCCATCCTGTTGAATCATCCGGGTTGTCCAAACGGGGTTGTCGTATTAGTCTATAGTGGTTGACATAAAAATGAAGTCCGATTCTCCCTTAATGTTTTTTCACATACTCATGGTCTGATCGGTTAAGACGTGGGTACGGGCCGCCAGAAAAACAGATGGACTCTACTTCATCTAGGCCTATAGGGTTTTCTCACCGCAACCTCGGTAGCGAAAATATCAATCATGATGCATGTCAACCTTGCCATTTAAACGTGATCTCACAATAAAAACCAGGGACGTAGCGAGGAGGGGGGCGGGGGGTGGGACCGCACCGGGTGACACCATTTAGGGAGGTGACACCAAGGCAAAAAATAACAACATTTATAGAGAAAAATGATAATTCGAGTGTTAAATAGTCTTTTAAGAGGTGCAAATCGAAAGTTTGATGGGGGGGGGGGGGGCGCAAATCGAAAGTTTGAGGGGGTGTAAATCGAAAGTTTGAGGGGGGGGGGGGAAGCAAATCGCCACTGATAAAAACAGAATCAAATAGGCTCCCTTGATAATAGGAAATTACTGCTATAGACACAGTTCATGTCATGCGTTGATGTCTAATCTATATGGTTTATTATTATTATTTTTTTAATTTTATTTTAATTATGCCCTCAGACATACAGTGTAGGTAGAGTATATTATACTTGTCCCTAAGTCTTCCGCTAGTGCATTACTATGGTCATCATTCGACGTATGAGAACTATTGTAGATTTACATTGGTAGCTATTTCTTTCATTTTAAAGATGTGTACATATTATACAGGATTGTAGATAAGTATGAGCTCAACTTCTGAAAATAATGAGTGAAAGTTAGGAGGGAAATGAGTTGGCTATGAATACCTGATATATATATATATATATATATATATATATATATATATATATATATATATATATATATATACATCTTTGTGGGTGTAATTAATAAACACGCAATACATTTATTACAATCAGTTTTTTTTTTAGTAGGGTGGGTACACATATTTTTTCATTCAAGTGGAAAGAAAATATTCCTGTCCAATATTATGGATGTACGGATGTAAAGAATAGAAAATGTAAACGTCCCAGACCTATTGAGCAGAAAATGTAGAATGGGTCAGCCGGGCGTGGACTAAATCGTTTGTGTTGAAGAGATGAAATGGAGTTATCTCAACGTCATCTTTTCTTCCCTCCCTTTGGTTACTTCTCTCCCTTGGCTCAAGCCTCATTTCCCTGACGTCACAGGAAACCGCAAGACTTTATTTCCTGCTGCATAAAGTTTGGAGAGGGGTGGTGGTGGTGGTGGGGGGGGGGGGGAGGGGGGTGGAGGCTGGGAAGGGAGGGGGAGAGTGTTCTGGGACAGTCGCACGTGCCAGGCCCTCTAGTTGGCCAATCATTTTATTTTCCTGCGGATCAATCGTGAAAGATCCTGTTCTTGTATTTGCTTACGTTTTCTTCGTTTTGCCATCGATCCCAGAACGGCTGCCCAGTTCCCAGCCTAGACATTAGCACCCGAGGAATAATCGGATTTTTCAAAACACTATTTTTGGATTTTTTTTTTTTTTTTTTTGCACCGGGCAAGAATAAATTTAAAGCAAAAAAAATATGTTTTTTATAACAAATATTAGCACCTGAGTAGAACGGCGTGGTCGGATGGTAGAACATACGCCTGCTAACTGGTTGGAATCCTGGGTTCAAGTTCGTAGAACGTCCCTGAGTGCACCCAGCTCTAATGGGTACCTGAGTCACGTTAGGGAAAAGTAAAGGCGGCTGGGCATAGTGCTGAACACACTATCTCTTCAGATCTTCACATGCCGAAGTCACATAAAACAGATACACTCTACTTCACCTAACTCCAAAGACCGTCATGATCGAGATGTAATTTTAAGTTTTTTTTTTTTTTTATTAGCACCTGGGGAAAATTATATTTTGGATTTTAAAAAAATATTTTTAGTACAGACATATGCCACTTAAATTAATCAACTAAAGAAATAAAAATATCGTAGCACACGGTAGCACTTAATGTAAAAATCGGAATAAAAATAGTTGAAGCATAACTTAGCAACCAAGTATATTTTTAAATACAAAAACAACGCATCTTAACAACACCTGTCTACACAAAAAAACACGTCTGCACAAAGTACAAAACATCAAATAAAAATTAATTCAACGATAAAGTAAAGTTATTATTTAGAAATTGTATAATTTGATCTTAATATATGGTGTAAAAGAAAAGAAAAATAAAATTAATAAAAAAAATAATATGTTTATTCTATTTCGGTTATATTGTATAATGGGTTGTCGTCCTTGTCAACTTGCATTGATGTATTTTCTTATATTTATATTTTTTTTTTACCATTTTTTTATGTTTTATATCTTCTGGCTCATTATCTCCAACGACAAAACAATTTCCGATGTTTCTACTCCTGGCCTAATTGTATATGTCCAGCCGAATTCCAGAATATTCTGAGAGAGAAAAAAATACATGCGTACCTTAAATTTCTTATTTAAAGTGACTAGAAATACCCCCCCCCCCCTCCCCATCTTTCCGTTGCCGGACAGCTATTTTCAAGGTCCTGGTCTGTCTTTCCCCCTGGTCTGTCTCACCCAGCCAGATTGGTCTCCCCTTCCCGATTCATCATGGCCGATTCGGCATGATGGGACGCAGGCATTGTTACACGAGGGGAGATAATCGAATCATGTAGGGGTTATGGCAAGGGAGGCAACATGCTGGCTTGTGTCTGGTGGTCTGATCAAGACAATGGGTGAGCCCCCCCTTGACGGCACGTCTGGCTTTACTTCCCCTTGTCTGGTTTTCGTTTCGATATTTGTTGTGGCTTTGTGGGATACTGTTATGAAATAAAGTGCCCGACCGCATTTCTTTATAAATACGGTGCGCGTGGAAAAAGGGGACGCAACTGAATTTTTAAAAATTCGACCACGCCGAGTTGGTTACTAAACCATGTTTTTTTTTTCTTCAAGTAAAAACTATAATAGATTATAAGTTTAAACGTTTAAACGTAACAAAAATGTTAAAAAAAAAACCCATGTTGTATTAATATTAATATGTTAATGTTGAAATTTAAGTATTATATATATATATATATATATATATATATATATATATATATATATATATATATATATATATATATATACATACATACATACATATATATATATATATATATATATATATATATACATATATATATATATATATATTTATTTATTTATACATATATATATATATATATATATATATATATATATATATATATATATATATATATATATATATATATATATATATGTGTGTGTGTGTGTGTGTGTGTGTGTGTGTATAGCTGCTACGTTTCGTTTTGAGACAAGGCAGGTGGCACAGAGTTCACCTGTTTCTGTGGGGACAGCGTGTAAAAGCTTAACATCCACCAAACTAAACCTCTTAGTTGTGATCAGGCGCAGGTGGAGTAGGGTTGATCCACTCCTGTGGAATTCAGTATTGCGTCGAAAGTATTCCATGTTTTTTTCTGAACCTTACTTTCCCAACCTTTAGCCGGGTACAGATTAGAGCTGGGTACACTCTAAAGCCGCTGGGTGAGCGGTTGACTATTCAATCCGTTTCATTCAATCATCTTCATTTCAAATTATGCTAAATCCACGCTCTTGTTTTCAGCCCAGTATCTGCCAGGCAAGAGCTATAAGGGGAGGGGGGGGGGGTAATCTTGCAGTAGTACCTGGGCATATGTCGGCTACACAAGTATATGGCATGTTTTCCACACATTCTGGGCATATGCCCTTCACACAAACTGGAATATGCTGGCTACAAATGCTGACTGTTGTGACTTCCTAACACTAAATACTGGACATATGCCTCCTGTTCATACCAGATACTCTGCAAAACAGAGTGGGCATATGCCCCCAACTCATGCCAGATACTTTGCAAAACACACTGGGCATATGCCTCCTGCTCATACCAGATGCTCTACAAAACACAGTGGGCATTATGTATTTAAAAATAAACTATTGCATATTATGCCTACAATAAGAGTTGTGCCATATGGCTGCCCCACATAATGGGCATTAGCCTGCTTCTAAAGACACGGAACTCAAATGTTGGCTTCCATTTTATATTCCAATCCAAAATGCCTTTGTTCATTACCGTAAATCCTCCATCTTCACAGACCCCATGACGCACTTCCTGTATCCCTGCACCATTTTCACCCAATACACAAATGTACCAACCTAATCTAATTAAACCCAAACCCTTTCTCATCAATACCACCCCCCACCATGGGTCGTCCCACATGACCTGCCCCCCACCCGCCCCACTTCTTTTTTGTTCTGTGTTAAAATTGAAAAACGCTTGAAAATCGAAAGAATGCAGATTTTAATATGCGCGTCTTGCAAGGGACGAAACAACGAGAAAAACAAGAATTTTTTTTTTTTTTTTTTGAATCGCCAGGAGTCCGTGGTTAAACCAACAGATGGGGGAGCAGACGGCGAAATGAAAGTTCCCGCGCTTATACTTGACCTATGTAATGGTTTGCAGACGGTTAATAAATAAACTTTTGTGTTTTCTGTGTGTTTTTTAATTGGAGTATGTGAACTGTTTCAAGTTCTAAACAATTTAGTGAACAGTTGTTTGATTTGTGAGTGTTGGGGGGGGGGGGGGGGATGGTGAGGCGGCATTGTGAGAAAGTTAACGTTTTAGAGGTTATTGGGATATTCTGATTTGATATTGAACGTTATTGTGAAGATTGGTGTTGATGTCAGTATTGATTTGTATGTTTGTATTGAGTTTCAATGTTATTGTGAAGATTATGTTGAGCTTCAATGTTATCGTGAATGTTTTTGTGTTATCGCGAAGGTTTGTGTTGAGATTGAATGTTATTGTGAAGGTGTATGTTGGGGCTGAATGTTATTGTGTATGTTTTTTTTGTTGAGGTGGAATGTTACTGTAAATGTTTTTGCTAACGCGAATGTTTGTGTTGATGTTGAACTTTATTGTGTAGGTTTGTGTTGAGATTGAACTTTATTGTGTAGGTTTGTATTGAGATTGAATTTTATTGTGTAGGTTTGTGTTGAGGTTGAATGTTATTGTGTAGGTTTGTGTTGAACAGAAAGTTATCGCGGAAGCTCATGTTATACTAGACAGCAAATTTGTGTTTGCGTGTAACATTCTCCGTGTTTTGTAGTTTTTCGGTCATACAAATGACAGTATCCAGATGTAAGTCGATACCGTCTCCCAACAAAAACACTGGACCTCGCCACCCCTAAATATTTATTCCAAAAAGGGAAATACTCGCACAGCGCCATCTGCCGTTGGCCTGGTCATGCCGGTCACGTGATACGGGAGTCACGTGTCGGACAACTCCCCTTGACAGTGGAATGGGCGGCAATCTGCATATTGAGTGCGCCCATCCCCATAAGACCCGGGTCTCCAGTGGTTCCGCCACTGACCATATGTCATCATCAAGTCATTTCTCATCGGCCTTCCCAACGCTGAGCTGAACACGCTTGGGAATGGTTTTTTACATAGAGGTTTTTTTTTTATACTTCCGGTTTGTAAAAATTGTGGAATCGTATTTCCGGTTTAGACGTTACAAAACAAGTAGTCTACATATGGCGATATTTATTTTGTCAAACTGAAAATATAAATAAGACCTTTAAAAAAATTCTTTACAAATGGCTTGGTGTAATAATACCATCGGCACGTATTTATCGTCGTCTTGTTCTCTTCTTTTAACTGTTCTCCTTTGTATGTATTTGTACATTTAGTGCGTCTGCGTAAAACAGGGCGTGTGTATAAAATAGTGCATGTACATAAAATAGTGCGTATACATAAAATAGTGCGTACTTATAAAATAGTGCGTGTACATAAAATAGTGCGTATACATAAAATGGTGCGTACTTTTAAAATAGTGCGTGTACATAAAATAGTGCGTGTACATAAAATATTGCGTGTACATAAAATAGTGCGTGTACATAAAATAGTGCGTATACATAAAATAGTGCGTATACATAAAATAAAGCGCGCACATAAAAAAAGTGCGTGTACGTGAAATAGTGCGTGTACTAAATTTACCGGCGGGGGGAAGCGAACACTGGTAAAAGTATATATTTTCTTTATGAATTCCGAAAAGATGACTGGAAGAAATTCTGTATATAAATGTCTTTGATGAGGCTCGATTATTGAGGACAGCAACTCTTCCAGGAGAGACAACTCCAAAAATTAAACAACTGCTGCCTTGTAGTTTGTTCTTGGTTGGACAAAAGCTATGCAATCAAATCCAGAAAGAAAAGCTGGCTGAAATCGGAGTCAACGGCCTACATGGCGCATAACAAGTTGAGAATTAACACACGATTGCGTTGGAGGAAATCCCGTCCAAAATTACAATCAAGATCGAAGAAGAAGAAGAAAGAAGGGACTTAGAATGTAGGTGTATGTATTGTAATTGATTCAAATGGGATTCAAGGAGGCTTGCGTTGGAGACAAGTTGGGGGGGGGGGGGTGATATTTTGGGATGCGGGGGTGTTCAGAGAAAGATTGGGTCAAGAAACATGAACACACCGAGTTTGGTTATTCAAATCGGTGTAGACGGAGTAAATTTGTGTTTATATTTGGATGTCACGTTTCATTGCGAGACACGGAAGAATCAGCTAGATGGTATGGCGATAAGTAAGGTAATCGTAATATTGACGTTGGCGGTCCCACGGGAAAGATGGCGATGGCTTGAATGTGATTGCTGCGAGATAGGCAAGAACGACAGCATAAAACTGTCGTAAGAGGTAAGCAAAGATTACATAGAACTATTGCGAGACAAGCACAACAGCATAGTTGAGACGGTGTGGCCTAGAATTAGAGAGCTAGACTTCTAACCTGAAAGTCTCGAGTTCAAATACGGGTTCAAGTCAGAAGAACGTCACTGAGTCTACCCAGCCCTTAAAGATACCTAACTCATGCTAAGCAAATTAAAGGCGGCTGGGCATTATGTTGACCACACTATTCCTTCATATGCCGAGGTCACAGAAACAGGTGAACTCTACTTCACTTGCCAAGGACCGTCAGGTTCGAAAGGAAACTTTACATTACAACAGCACAGCACATATAAAACTACCACGAGACAGACAAACAAGACAGCATAGAACTACCACAAGACAGTCAAACAAGACAGCATAGAACTACCACAAGACAGTCAAACAAGACAGCATAGAACTACCACGATACAGACAAACAAGACAGCATAGAACTACCACGAGACAGACAAACAAGACAGCATAGAACTACCACGAGACAGACAAATAAGACAGCATAGAACTACCACGAGACAGACAAACAAGACAGCATAGAACTACCACGAGACAGACAAACAAGACAGCATAGAACTACCACGAGACAAACAAGACAGCATAAAACTACCACGAGACATTCATAGTGAGGTCAGCTACTGAAACAAAGCTGTCACAAACTGCCAATAGGATTTAGAACACGTGGCATATAAGGAGCTAAGAAGGGGCATTAGGTGGTGGGGGGTGGGGGGTGGGTGGGGGGGGGGGGGGCGAGAGAGATTAGGATTAGTACACCAGCTTGTAATCGAGTAGGGACGTGGTGATAAAATTTGGACAAAAAATTAGCGACATCAATATTTATACAAACTGAATTTATAAAACGAATGAGTGAGCAAAGAATTTAATATTTTATCGTCCGTGTACATTGACACACTTTTGTACCGATTCCCTCCCCCACCCTCCCACACTCTTCAACTCTCCCTTAACCAACCCCTCCCTTGTTCAAATCCCCCCCCCCCCCATACACTCCCAGCTTTCACAACTCTCTCTTATTCACCACAAACCACAACCACTTACACCACAACTACAACCACTTACACCACAACTACAACCACTTACACCACAACTACAACCACTTAGACCACAACTAATTACACCTTTACTACAACCACTAACATCACAACCACTTACGCCAAAACCACTTAACCACAACCACTTAAACCACAACCACTTACATCACAACCACTTACACCACAACCACTTACACCACAACCACTTACACCACAACCACCTACACCCCAACCACAAACACCACAACTACAACCATTTACACCACACCCACATACACCACATTGACTTACACCACAACTACAACCACTAACACCACAACCACTAACACCACAACCACTTACACCACAACCACTTACACCACAACCACTTACACCACAACCACTAACACCACAACCACTAACACCACAACCACTTACACCACAACCACTAACACCACAACCACTTACACCACAACCACTAACACCACAACCACTAACACCACAACCACTTACACCACAACCACTTACACCACAACCACTTACACCACAACCACTAACACCACAAACACTAACACCACAACCACTTACACCACAACCACTAACACCACAACCACTTACACCACAACTACAACCACTTACACCACAACCACTAACACCACAACCACTAACACCACAACCACTTACACCACAACCACTAACACCACAACCACTTACACCACAACCACTAACACCACAACCACTAACACCACAACCACTTACACCACAACCACTTACACCACAACCACAACCACTAACACCACAACCACTTACACCACAACCACTAACACCACAACCACTTACACCACAACCACTAACACCACAACCACTAACACCACAACCAAATACACCACAACTACCACTTACACCACAACCACTAACACCACAACCACTTACACCACAACCACTTACACCAAAACCACTTACATTATAACCACTTACACCACATCCACATCCACATAACCACAACCACTTACACCACAACCATTTTTATCTAAACCACTTTTGCTACAACCACTGCCCCAACTCTCCCTTATTCACCCCTAACCAGCACCACAACCTCTTACACAACACCACCCCCACCCCAAAAAACAACTTACCACCACTAAACCAGCAGCAGCCTGCACTTTAAACCAACCAACAGCTGCAAGCATTAAACCCAGCTGGACTGGTCTATAGACCGACCGACCGCATGAAAACGCACCACGCCATTGATTACCATCTTACCCCCACTGCGTCATCCACATCCCACACTGAGCCCGTATCACTCTACATCAGCCCAGGTAGGTTTCGAACTCAACTGTCCAAAACGTGTCGCCTAGGATTAGCATATTTGTATGGACATATATAGCCATAGGGCCATAGATCTAATTTTGTATGGGCGGGTGAGTCATCGGATAATCAACAGTTGCTGGTCTTAGGGTACTTAGTTGTTGTTTTTTTTTTTTCACAGTGGTTCTTATTATGTAAAGTTGGGTGTCTTTTGTGCCAAATAAGGCAGATTTATAATTATATATATATATATATATATATATATATATATATATATATATATATATATATATATATATATATATATATATATATATCACTGGGTCACTAAATGACGATTGTTGCAGTGTTTCTTCCAATTATGAAGATTTGGGTCTTCGCCTGCATACAAAAGGCCATGCTTACATAAAGCAAAAAAAGTTAAAGAATAGCAGTCAGTTGATTTTATACTTCGTTTTTTTTTTTAAAATTTCTAGATTCTAGAGTGTGTATGACATCACTGAGTCCACTCAGCTCTAATAAGTACCCGACTCGAGAGGATTAGGATCACAGTGGCCTGCCGCAGGTCAAGGGGATCAGTTAAACCGTATAAACGACAGGGTCGGGTACGCTATATATAAAACAAGGAATCGGTTTTAGCACACACATTACAACAAAGGGGTCGGTTAAACTATGCAAAACACAGGGATCGGTTAGTACTTCCATATAATTAACAGTGGTCATTACACCATCAAATAACAGGGGTATATAGGGGCCTACATCAAATAACAGAGGTATATACACCATCAAACAGGGGTATATACACCATCAAACAGGGGTAAATACACTATCAAAAAGGGATATATACACCATCAAACAGGGGTATATAGACCATCAAACAGGGGTATATACACCATCAAACAGGGGTATATACACCATCAAAAAGGGGTATATACACCATCAAACAGGGGTAAATACACTATCAAAAAGGGATATATACACCATCAAACAGGGGTATATAGACCATCAAACAGGGGTATATACACCATCAAACAGGGGTATATACACCATCAAAAAGGGGTATATACACCATCAAACAGGGGTAAATACACTATCAAAAAGGGATATATACACCATCAAACAGGGGTATATAGACCATCAAACAGGGGTATATACACCATCAAACAGGGGTATATACACCATCAAAAAGGGGTATATACACCATCAAACTGGGGTATATACACCATTAAACAGGGGTATATACACCATCTAACAGGGGTATATACACCATCAAACAACAGGGGTCATTACACCATCAAACAACAGGGGTCATTACACCATCAAACAACAGGGGTCATTACACCATCAAACAACAGGGGTCATTACACCATCAAACAACAGGGGTCATTAGACCCCAATCAGGGTTGCGCTGTCGACACCTGGAGACAACCCACAGGTACAAAAGAGAGGTATGCGGGTGATGGGACAGATACGTCATAAATATTAGCGTAGACCCAACCTGTCGCCATCTTTATAGCCACGTGATGAGGAGCTTGGATGTAGGTCAACATACAGCGTGCAGGCCGCATGTGACAGGTTATAAGGCTGGTACCA
>NW_026732687.1:112500-162500 GCF_028476545.2 Physella acuta | reverse complement strand
CCTCCATCTACACCACAATCCTGCGCGACAACGAGGCCCTCTAGCGGCCAGAAGAAGACCAATTAGTGAAGACACAGTAGGCGTGATGTTAATCAACGCTTGATCAGAAACTCAAGGGCCGCCATTTTTTTTCTTTGCGTCACATTGGTGTCGCTAAGTGGCTAAACATTTTTTTGTTATTTATTTAATTGCATCTTTATCTCGTTTTGGTTATTTTTTTGTTGGTTCGACGTTGATGTCTATGGACGATATGCCGTTATATAAATATAATATAAACCTAAATGATGAAAAAAACGTACAAACTAAGAACGAATGAACGAATGAACGAATGAACGAATGAACGAATGAACGAATGAACGAATGAACGAATGAACGAATGAACGAATGAACGAATGAACGAATGAACGAATGAACGAATGAACGAATGAACGAATAAACAAATGAACGAATGAACGAATAAACGTATGGATTGTTTAAACCTTTTATATATACACACACACATATATATCATGTGAGTATGCGTGTTTTGTGTGTTTGTATGTGTATGTGCAAATGCGAACTAAAATCTTAACTCTTAAAACTGATTCTATTTTACACCTCCTATTCTGTATTCATTGATTCCTTTCTCGCATGCCTGCAAGACGGCGGAGTGATACACCATAGCTTGTCCTTAGCACTACCAAGCCCATGGGGCTGGGTGGGGAATCGTCCTTTATCATTTCAGAACTCGCTCATATTGCGAGATAAACAAGTGGTTCTAAACTTTTGTACTACCCCCCCTTCCCTTCCAACAACACCAACCACCAACTATACAACAAAATAAAAAAAAAAGATAACTTCACTATTTTTTTACCGGAAGCACAGTATCGCCATCTTTTGGACTGACGGAAAGGTGCGAGGGTTCAAATGAGAGACAGTGTGTGTTGGTGTGGGGTGGTGATGAGTTGTGGGGGGAAGGGGACACGTTTGAGACCACTAGCTCAGCTTAGAACTCATTTATCTCAGCACCGAAGAAAGCTTATAGTCTTAGCAAAAAGTCAAGTAAGTCAAGTTCAATTTTCAAAACTGACGCCCCAGTGGCAGGAGAAGTAGAGTTAATCTGTTTTTGTGACCTCGGCATTATAAATGATAATGTGGTCAGCACTTCGTCCAGCCGTCTTTACTTTCCCTAACGTGAGTTAGGGTAGACTCATAGACGTGCTACTGACTTGTACCCGGATTCGAACTCGAGACTTTCGTGTCAACAGTCTAGTGCTCTATGGAGTAGGATAAATCCTCCTGCCTGATTTTATCACGATGAATATCGTGCACCAGATTTAGATTTTAACTTTTTAACTGTACTAATAAATTAATTAACGCAATTTTAGGTAATTTTCAAATGTCAAATAAATCGTAGGTTTTTTATCATAAGGAATGGGGATTATTATTTTTTTCTAAAGACATGCTGTTTGGTCATGTCTGTTCAAGATGGCCAACCAGTCAAAAGCCTCCTGGCACAATTTCAAGTTTGAATTTTGTATAGGTAAAGTAAGGAAAGATTCTCTTCCAGACATAGTACAATTAGAATAAGTTTCTTGGCCTCGGCATATGAAGGGCTGGATTGAAGAGATGGCACTCCTTACTTCCCCTAACGTATGTCAGGTATCCACCACAGCTGGGTGGACATTGGGTTATCCTACGCACGTTACCCTAGGATCTGAACCCTAGACTTTCGGGTTAGCAGCTCGTGTGCTCTACCATCTCATTTCGGCGTCCCAATCGGTTAGCAGTCTAGCGCCCTACCGCTAGGCCACCCCGTCCCTGTATCTTAAAAAATATTTCGTAGGCCTCTACTTATGAAAGCTTGGATTCTGTTAGTTAAAAGCATGACCGCAACGAGTTAAATATGGCACATTTTTTAAAGCAGTAGATGAAATATATTCCAAGATTTGAACCTTCTTAGCGATCCACATACCGTGTTCTTCACCTGAGCCAATGATATATTTTTCCCACTAGTTATCGTTTGACGAGATAACTCACATGAATACCAAATGTTGGAACATTTTACAACGCCGATATGGAAGTTAAAACTACAACTACAAAAAAAAATCATCAGTCGTAATGTGTTTGGATTAGTAAACTGCCAGGATTTGATTTTTACATGAGCGCTCAGCGCTTTTGCCTCAAAGGAACGCCGGCCTAAAAATAAAAAAAAATAAAAATTAAAACCGGGTCCGGTGTATTAACATTCCAGAATTTACGGGCAGTGCAGTAAATCAGGCGTGGAGGAGACGTGGGCAAATCGTCGCATGATGGGAATCACGTGACTTAGCATTTAGAAGAACCCGTTGTGTCAGTTGGCACCTGTTCTGATTAACCTGGTGAAGTTGGGGTGTCAGGGTAGTTTTGTCAGCGTCCAGACACATTGTGGGTGTATGTGGGGGGGGGGGGAGTTCGGTGGGTGGAGGGTGGAGGAGCGGGGAGTTGGGAGGGAGGCGGGGAGTTAGGAGGGGTGGGCAGATTGGGCACAGTTGGATTAGCCGTACCTCATCATAGGGTTAGGTTTAGGGTTTGTTGTGTGTGTGCTTGTATTCCAGTTAGGACTATAGGCAAAGCTGGAGAAACACCAAAGGGCCGGAGTTAAGGGTCAGAGCTGGGGTCTAGGTTAGGTCAAGGTTAGGTTCAGGGCTGGGGGTTATACCAAGGTTAGGGCCAGGGATTGTGTCTAGGTTAGGTCAATGTTAAGGTCATGGATGGTTAGACCAAGCTTAGGGTCAGTGCTGGGGGTCAAGGTTAGACCAAGCTTAGGGTTAGGGCTGGGGTCTAGGTTAGACCAAGGTTAGGGTTAGGGCTGGGGTCTAGGTTAGACCAAGGTTAGGGTTAGAGCTGGGGTCTCGGTTACGTCAAGGTTAGGCTCAGGGATCGGGTCTAGGTTAGGGTTAGGGCTGGGGTCTCGTTTAGACCAAGTTTATGGTTAGGGCTGGGGCCTAGGTTAGGTCAAGGTAAGGGTCAGGGTGGGGTCTATGTTAGACCAAGGTTAGGGTCAGGGCTGGGGGTCAAGGTTAGACCAAGGTTAGGGTCAGGTCCAACGTTAATGCTAGTGTAAATGGTATACGGCTAGTTCTGAATCCCCCCACCCCTCCACCCTCAGTGCCGTCCAGTTATTTATACCACGTTGTCTTCGAGTGACTCTCAAGGACTGTGCTGTCCACTGGAGAGTGCTTCAAGCGAGATGACGTTTATGGTTATAAATACTTGGGTGCCAACCAGTTGTCTGGTATTGGGGAAACTTTCTGTAATTTGGTTGATGTTCAAATGGTGGTGTTTACGTTAGTTGGTGTTTGAAATAGTGGTGTTTATGTTGGTTGGTTTAGAAATAGTCGTGTTTTGGTTGGTTGATGTTGAAATAGTGGTGTTTAGGTTGGTTGGTGGTAAAATAGTGGTGTTTAGGTTGGTTCATGTTCAAATGGTGGTGTTTACGTTAGTTAGTGTTAAAATAGTGGTGTTTAGGTAGATGAATTAATAGTTTTTACTTTAGTTGAAATAGTGGTGTTTAGGTTGGTGAAATAGTAGTTTTTACTTTAGTTGAAATAGTGGTGTTTAGGTTGGTGAAATAGTGGTTTTTACTTTAGTTGGCTGATGTTGAAATAGTGGTGTTTAGGTAGATGAAATAGTGGTTTTTTACGTTGTTTGTTGTTGAAATAGTAGTGTAGGTTGATTGATGTTGAAATAGTGGTGTTCAGGTAGATGAAATAGTGTTTTTTTACGTTGTTTGTTGTTGAAATAGTTGTATAGGTTGATTGATGTTGAAATAGTGGTGTTTTAGGTGGTTGGAGTTGAAATGATGGTGTTTATGTTAGTTCACGTGGAAATAATGTTCTTTTGGTTGGTTGAGTTTGAAATAGTGGTGTTTAGGTTGATGTTGAAATAGTGGTTTTTACGTTGCTTGATGTTGAAATAGTAGTATTTTGGTTGGTTGGTGTTGAAATAGTGGTTTTTAGATTATATGGTGTTGAAATAATTGTTTTTACGTTGCCTGATGTTGAAATATTGGTGTTTCGTTTGATGTAAGGAGAAACAATAGTGTAAATATTTATTGATAATGAAAAAAAATGATGTTTGTCTTGGCTCGTAAACGTCGTCTGGCCGTACACTAACATGGCTGGGTCGACATTGATCAAAACTTAATGTGTTTACACACGCACATTGTGTCTGTGTAGTTAAAAAAAATAACCGACCGAACTGTGTTTCTATTTTTCAACCTCTACAACGTACGTTTAATTAGTACTTCATTTCTAAAATTTCAAGAAAAATTACTTTATTTTCTAAAAATTTCGAGGAAAATAAGTTCATTTCTAAAAATTTCGAGGAAAATAAATTGAAGTTCATTTACGAAAAGGAATTCAAATCGACACGTTTTTTCAACAACAGTATTTATACGGATATATATAGAAGTAAGTGTGTGTTGAGAGGGGGGGGTGTGAAGGCTGTCATGTCCAGCAACCTGTCTGGTCAAGACTTGTTTACATGAACCCCCTCCAACCTGCCCAACCTGACCGTGAAGGTTTGGATCAGCGCCGCCTGTTACCAGCCCACGCCTGTCGTGGACAGGGCCAATTTGGGCGCGGGTCCGTCCCCACGCGGTCCGTCCCCACGTGGTCCGTGCGGCTGTCAGAGACAACTCTCGGCCAAGTCTCGTCGCTCCCCCCTCTCGCGAGAACTGGCAATGAATTTATTTCGGTGGAGTGTCATCGTCAGCTTGAGGTTGCTGTCGTCTGAAACAAAAGGACGATGGGTGAGGTTTTTTGGTGTTGCTGGAAATGTGGGAGATGGATGTATTGGTGTTGGGAGGGAGGAAAGTGACGTAAATTTTGGTTGGGGGGGGGGGGGGGTAAGTTTCTGATGAGTGGGGTGGGGAGGGGTAGTGGATGAATGTTTTTGACATGTTAAATGAAATAGTTCACAGTAGCAAGAGAAAGTGATTGGTGAAAGTCAATGGTTTCTTCAGTGATTGGTACTAGTACGTGGTCTTTAATGATTGGTGCTAGTTGGTGGTTTTAAAGTTATTGGTGTTGGTAGGTGGTTTTACAGTGATTGGTGCTAGTAGGTGGTCTTTAATGATTGGTACTAGTTGATGGTTCTACGGTGATTGGTGTTAGTAGGTGGTTCTGGATTGAATGGTGCTAGTAGGTACTAGTGAGTGAAAACGTGAGTATAAGTGAATATATCTAGTGTTTTAAAATGTTTGACTTTATTTCCTATGACTTTCTTTTTTCGTACGATCATCTTAGAAAGATTTATGTAGCAAACTTTTTTTAAATCTGCACTCTATTTTAATATAAATATAATAATAATTATCACAGCTTTATAATAGCTTGAGGTATGGGATGTTGCTTTATAGCGCACGACTACTAACCAAAAACTCTTATTTCGAACTTCGTTTGGAGTCCTTGGTAAAACCCAGCTCTGATGAGCAGTGGCGTAGCAAGGGGGGGGGACATATGTCCCCGGGCGCCGACCTTAGGGGGCGCCAAAATGGGTTGGAAAAATAAATTGAAAGGGGGTGCAAATCGAAAGTTTGATTAGGGGGGGGGGGTGCAAATCGAAATCTTGAGGGGAGGGGGTGCAAATTGAAACGTTTGTCCCCGGGCGCCGGGAAGGGTCGCTACGCCTCTGCTGATGAGTACTTGACTTACTCTAGGGAAAGTAAAGGATGATTGGCATAGAGCAGACCTTCAGACTTCGCGGCCACAGAGAACAGATGAACTCTACTTCATTTGCTCGACGGTTCCCCATGTCCGAAAAGGGGTAGCTCTCTAATACCTTGAGGTGACATCGGGTGTTTAGTTTTCAAATTTTACAAAAGGCGACGAGCCCAAACCACACATAATTACGCCCCTGATGATACTCCAGCATACAGCTCGTGCGTTTTGCTTCAGTTACATAACAGCCGGCTCTTCTCGCTTACACGGCTCGACTCGGGAGCCAGGAAAATAAAACAGCATTAGGATATCAAACAAACAGTCGAGGGAGGGAACCGAATCTCCCGTGTTTACCTCTCGGAGGTCCGCGCGTTTTGCTGCGCTCCTCGCGGCCATATCCACCCGCCCGAAAACATTTCCGAGAGTGTTCTGAACACGTCCCTAGGTGAGCACTGGAATACCCACGCGCAAAGGTTTGCACGTGCTGGTTAACAGAGCCACTTGTTTGGTGTGGGGGGTGGTGGTGGAGTGGGGGGTGCGCAGACAGATGGAGATAGAGCTGGCGCCGCCGAGACCAGCGAACACCTGGCAGCCTGATAGCCAGGTCCTGATGCTTCCACCAGGTGCTAGGTTCCACCACCCGGCTCCCCACCCCCCTCTACGGATTAGTTCCACCCCCCACCCCTTTTTTTGTCTCCCCCCACCCCGGGTTCACAGGTTTATTTCCTCCGTCGCGGTGTGCGGTGAGGTTGTGGTGAAGAGCGACAATCAAGATATAGGGATCAGTCTAAGACAGTCTGTTACAGCGGTTCTAATGGTAGGATAGAGGGATCTAAGACAGTCTGTTACAGCGGTTCTAATAGTAGGATAGAGGGATCAGTCAAGACAGGCTGTTACAGCGGCTCTAATGGTAGGATAGAGGGGTCTAAGACAGGCTGTTACAGCGGTTCTAATGGTAGGATAGAGGGATCAGTCTAAGACAGTCTGTTACAGCGGTTCTAATGGTAAGATAGAGGGATCTAAGACAATCTGTTACAGCGGTTCTAATGGTAGGATAGAGGGATCAGTATAAGACAGGCTGTTACAGCGGTTCTAATGGTAGGATAGAGAGGTCTAAGACAGTCTGTTACAGCGGTTCTAATGGTAGGATAGAGGGATCAGTCTAAGACAGTCTGTTACAGCGGTTCTAATGGTAGGATAGAGGGATCAATCTAAGACAGTCCGTTACAGCGGTTCTAATGGTAGGATAGAGAGGTCTAAGACAGTCTGTTACAGCGGTTCTAATGGTAGGATAGAGGGATCAGTCTAAGACAGTCTGTTACAGCGGTTCTAATGGTAGGATAGAGGGATCAGTCTAAGACAGTCTGTTACAGCGGTTCTAATGGTAGGATAGAGGGATCAGTCTAAGACAGTCTGTTACAGCGGTTCTAATGGTAGGATAGAGGGATCAGACTAAGACAGGCTGTTACAGCGGTTCTAATGGTAGGATATAGGGATCAGTCTAAGACAGGCTGTTACAGCGGTTCTAATGGTAGGATAGAGGGATCAGTCTAAGACAGTCTGTTACAGCGGTTCTAATGGTAGGATAGAGGGATCTAAGACAGTCTGTTACAGCGGTTCTAATGGTAGGATAGAGGGATCTAAGACAGGAGGCTGTTACAGCGGTTCTAATGGTAGGATAGAGGGATCAGTCTAAGACAGTGTTACAGCGGTTCTAATGCTAGGATATAGGGATCAGTCTAAGACAGTCTGTTACAGCGGTTCTAATGGTAGGATAGAGGGATCAGTCTGAGACAGGCTGTTACAGCGGTTCTAATGGTAGGATAGAGGGATCAGTCTAAGACAGTCTGTTACAGCGGTTCTATTGGTAGGATAGAGAGGTCTAAGACAGTCTGTTACAGCGGTTCTAATGGTAGGATAGAGGGATCAGTCTAAGACAGTCTGTTACAGCGGTTCTAATGGTAGGATAGAGAGGTCTAAGACAGTCTGTTACAGCGGTTCTAATGGTAGGATAGAGGGATCAGTCTAAGACATGCTGTTAAAGCGGTTCTGATGGTAGGATAGGGGAATCGGTCTAAGACAGCCTGTTACAGCGGTTCTAATGGTAGGATAGAGGGATCAGTCTAAGACATGCTGTTAAAGCGGTTCTAATGGTAGGATAGAGGGATCAGTCTAAGACAGTCTGTTACAGCGGTTCTAATGGTAGGATAGAGTAGTCTAAGACAGTCTGTTACAGCGGCTCTAATGGTAGGATAGAGGGATCAGTCTAAGACAGTCTGTTACAGCGGTTCTAAAGGTAGGATAGAGAGGTCTAAGACAGACTGTTACAGCGGTTCTAATGGTAGGATAGAGGGATCAGTCTAAGACAGTCTGTTACAGCGGTTCTAATGGTAGGATAGAGGGATCAGTCTAAGACAGGCTGTTACAGCGGTTCTAATGGTAGGATAGAGGGATCAGTCTAAGACAGTCTGTTACAGCGGTTCTAATGGTAGGATAGAGGGATCAGTCTAAGACAGTCTGTTACAGCGGTTCTAATGGTAGGACAGAGGGATCAGTCTAAGACAGGCTGTTGCAGCGGTTCTAATGGTAGGATAGAGAAGTCTAAGACAGTCTGTTACAGCGGTTCTAATGGTAGGATAGAGAGGTCTAAGACAGTCTGTTACAGCGGTTCTAATGGTAGGATAGAGGGATCAGTCTAAGACAGGAGGCTGTTACAGCGGTTCTAATGGTAGGATAGAGGGATCTAAGACAGGCTGTTACAGCGGTTCTAATGGTAGGATAGAGAGGTCTAAGACAGTCTGTTACAGCGGTTCTAATAGTAGGATAGAGGGATCTAAGACAGTCTGTTACAGCGGTTCTAATGGTAGGATAGAGGGATCAGTATAAGACAGGCTGTTACAGCGGTTCTAATGGTAGGATAGAGGGATCAGTCTAAGGCAGTCTGTTACAGCGGTTCTAATGGTAGGATAGAGGGATCTAAGACAGTCTGTTACAGCGGTTCTAATGGTAGGATAGAGGGATCTAAGACAGTCTGTTACAGCAGTTCTAATGGTAGGATAGAGGGATCAATCTAAGACAGTCTGTTACAGCGGTTCTAATGGTAGGATAGAGGGATCAGTCTAAGACAGTCTGTTACAGCGGTTCTAATGGTAGGATAGAGGGATCTAAGACAGTCTGTTACAGCGGTTCTAATGGTAGGATAGAGGGATCAGTCTATGACAGTATGTTACAACGGTTCTAATGGTAGGATAGAGGGATCAGTCTAAGACAGGAGGCTGTTACAGCGGTTCTAATGGTAGGATAGAGGGGTCTAAGACAGGCTGTTACAGCGGTTCTAATAGTAGGATAGAGGGATCTAAGACAGTCTGTTACAGCGGTTCTAATGGTAGGATAGAGGGATCAGTCTAAGACAGGAGGCTGTTACAGCGGTTCTAATGGTAGGATAGAGGGATCTAAGACAGTCTGTTACAGCGGTTCTAATGGTAGGATAGAGAGGTCTAAGACAGTCTGTTACAGCGATTCTAATGGTAGGATAGAGGGATCAGTCTAAGACAGTCTGTTACAGCGGTTCTAATGGTAGGATAGAGGGATCAGTCTAAGACAGGAGGCTGTTACAGCGGTTCTAATGGTAGGATAGAGAGGTCTAAGACAGTCTGTTACAGCGATTCTAATGGTAGGATAGAGGGATCAGTCTAAGACAGTCTGTTACAGCGGTTCTAATGGTAGGATAGAGGGATCAGTCTAAGACAGGAGGCTGTTACAGCGGTTCTAATGGTAGGATAGAGGGATCAGTCTAAGACAGGCTGTTACAGCGGTTCTAATGGTAGGATAGAGGGATCAGTCTATGACAGTCTGTTACAGCGGTTCTAATGGTAGGATAGAGGGATCAGTCTATGACAGGCTGTTACAGCGGTTCTAATGGTAGGATAGAGGGATCTAAGACAGTCTGTTACAGCGGTTCTAATGGTAGGATAGAGGGATCAGTCTATGACAGTCTGTTACAGCGGTTCTAATGGTAGGATAGAGGGATCTAAGACAGTCTGTTACAGCGGTTCTAATGGTAGGATAGAGGGATCAGTCTAAGACAGTCTGTTACAGCGGTTCTAATGGTAGGATAGAGAGATCTAAGACAGTCTGTTACAGCGGTTCTAATGGTAGGATAGAGAGGTCTAAGACAGTCTGTTACAGCGATTCTAATGGTAGGATAGAGGGATCAGTCTAAGACAGTCTGTTACAGCGGTTCTAATGGTAGGATAGAGGGATCAGTCTAAGACAGGAGGCTGTTACAGCGGTTCTAATGGTAGGATAGAGAGGTCTAAGACAGTCTGTTACAGCGATTCTAATGGTAGGATAGAGGGATCAGTCTAAGACAGTCTGTTACAGCGGTTCTAATGGTAGGATAGAGGGATCAGTCTAAGACAGGAGGCTGTTACAGCGGTTCTAATGGTAGGATAGAGGGATCAGTCTAAGACAGGCTGTTACAGCGGTTCTAATGGTAGGATAGAGGGATCAGTCTATGACAGTCTGTTACAGCGGTTCTAATGGTAGGATAGAGGGATCAGTCTATGACAGGCTGTTACAGCGGTTCTAATGGTAGGATAGAGGGATCTAAGACAGTCTGTTACAGCGGTTCTAATGGTAGGATAGAGGGATCAGTCTATGACAGTCTGTTACAGCGGTTCTAATGGTAGGATAGAGGGATCTAAGACAGTCTGTTACAGCGGTTCTAATGGTAGGATAGAGGGATCAGTCTAAGACAGTCTGTTACAGCGGTTCTAATGGTAGGATAGAGAGATCTAAAACAGTCTGTTACAGCGGTTCTAATGGTAGGATAGAGGGATCAGTCTATGACAGTCTGTTACAGCGGTTCTAATGGTAGGATAGAGGGATCTAAGACAGTCTGTTACAGCGGTTCTAATGGTAGGATAGAGGGGTCTAAGACAGTCTGTTACAGCGGTTCTAATGGTAGGATAGAGGGATCAGTCTAAGACAGTCTGTTACAGCGGTTCTAATGGTAGGATAGAGGGATCAGTCTAAGACAGTCTGTTACAGCGGTTCTAATGGTAGGATAGAGGGATCAGTCTAAGACAGTCTGTTACAGCGGTTCTAATGGTAGGATAGCGGGATCTAAGACAGGCTGTTACAGCGGTTCTAATGGTAGGATAGAGGTATCTAAGACAGTCTGTTACAGCGGTTCTAATGGTAGGATAGAGGGGTCTAAGACAGTCTGTTACAACGGTTCTAATGGTAGGATAGAGGGATCAGTCTAAGACAGTCTGTTACAGCGGTTTTAATGGTAGGATAGAGAGATCTAAGACAGTCTGTTACAGCGGTTCTAATGGTAGGATAGAGGGATCAGTCTAAGACAGTCTGTTACAGCGGTTCTAATGGTAGGATAGAGGGATCAGTCTAAGACAGTCTGTTACAGCGGTTCTAATTGTAGGATAGAGGGATCAGTCTAAGACAGTCTGTTACAGCGGTTCTAATGGTAGGATATAGGGATCAGTCTAAGACAAGCTGTTACAGCGGTTCTAATGGTAGGATAGAGGGATCAGTCTAAGACAGTCTGTTACAGCGGTTCTAATGGTAGGATATAGGGATCAGTCTAAGACAAGCTGTTACAGCGGTTCTAATGGTAGGATAGAGGGATCAGTCTAAGACAAGCTGTTACAGCGGTTCTAATGGTAGGATAGAGGGATCAGTCTAAGATAGTCTGTTACAGCGGTTCTAATGGTAGGATAGAGGGGTCTAAGACAGGCTGTTACAGCGGTTCTAATGGTAGGATAGAGGGATCAATCTAAGACAGTCTGTTACAGCGGTTCTAATGGTAGGATAGAGGGATCAGTCTAAGACAGGAGGCTGTTACAGCGGTTCTAATGGTAGGATAGAGAGGTCTAAGACAGTCTGTTACAGCGGTTCTAATGGTAGGATAGAGGGATCAGTCTAAGACAGTCTGTTACAGCGGTTCTAATGGTAGGATAGAGGGATCAGTCTAAGACAGTCTGTTACAGCGGTTCTAATGGTAGGATAGAGGGATCAGTCTAAAACAGTGTTACAGCTGTTCTAATGGTAGGATAGAGGGATCGGTCTAAGACTGTTTTAGCTGTTCAATGTGCATGAGTGTGTGCTAATTAAAAAAAAGGCACAAATCTCCTGGATATAAATCTGCTTACATAAACCCACGGGACGCCCCCCCCCCCCCCCCCCTACTATCGACAAATTACCTCTGGACAAAAGGTTGTATGTTTGGAAAGCATAAACTGAAAAAGATAAATATTTTTTTTTAAATAATAAGAAAATAATAAAGCATGCACAAATGACGTTTGGATCCTGAACTAAATGTTCAGTCTATGTTTAAGTTAGGCACAATACACTTTCTTCAACACATGATCTCTGTGTAGTTACTTAATTTTTTTTTTCTTTTGTCGACATCACATATTTTAATCGTCTTTCTTCTTCTTCGTTCTTAATTCTCCTCCAGCACAATTTAGTATTATGTGTCAATATTTTATAGCCCGTCGATTTGAGCCTGCTTTTTTTTTTTTTTGGATTTTCTTCCTGAGTCTTTGTGTACCCAATAAACAGGAAATCTTTTATATTCCGTTTTCGGCAAACTAGGCAGGTGTAAAAGAAACAGACCATATATCTGTTAATAAATCTACTTAGCAAAACTTTCCTTAACCGTGTTGTGTATGTTAGAAAATATTTTAGACCTATTAAGCCAAAGAGAGCTAATATTAAACATATGAAAGCTATCGTACCTCAACAAAGCAAATATTTAACTCAGCTAATAGTTCGCTATTTAGATTAGAATAAAATGTTAATTATAACATCTACAAATAAAACAAATCAAAATAACGAGTCAATTTATAATTGACATATTCAACTAAATAGTAATAAAAAATTACTATTTTGTGTCGGTTGCTTATTTATTGCTCTCGTTTTTGCTTCATTTAGAAACTTGATAAAAAGTACACTCCCTTACGTTTTTTATTACGAAAATGGGAAGTAACCAATATAAAGCAATATATATGGCCTGATACATTGTTCATATTGCCTGGTATATTGTCCATATGACCTGATATATTGTCCATACGACGTAGTATATTGTACATATTGCTTAGTATATTGTCCATATTACCTAGTATATTGTCCATATTACCTTGTATATTGTCCATATTACCATGTATATTGTCCTTATTAGTATATTTTCCATATTGCCTGGTATATTGTCCATATTACATTGTATATTGTCCATATTACCTTGTATATTGTCCTTATTACTTAGTATATTTTCCATACGGCCTAGTATATTGTCCATACGGCCTAGTATATTGTCCATGTGACCAAGTATATTGTCCATATGACCTGGTACATTGTCCATATGACCTAGTATATTGTCCATATGACCTAGTATATTGTCTATAGGTCCTAGTTTATAGTCTATATGACCTAATATTTTGTCCATATGACCTGGTACATTGTCCATATGACCTAGTATATTGTCCATATGAACTAGTATATTGTCTATATGACCTAGTTTATAGTCTATATGACCTAATATATTGTTCATACGGCCTAGTATATTGTCCATATGACCTAGTACATTGTCCATATGACCTTGTATATTGTCCATATGACCTAGAATATGGTCCATATGACCTAGTATATTGTCCATTCCATATGACCTAGTATATTGTCCATATGACCTAGAATATGGTCCATATCAGTGGCGTAGGCAGGGGGGGGGGTTAGGGGGGGGGGGGGTCATAACCCCCCCCCCCCTCATAGACCCCTCGGTATAGATATATAAAGTATGAGGGGGGTGTAAATCGAAAGTTTGAGGGGGGTGGGTGCAAATCGAAAGTTTGAGGGGGGGGTGTGCAAATCGAAAGTTTGTCCCCGGGTAAAAATTGGAACCCCCCCCCCCCCTTGAGACGATCCTGGCTACGCCACTGGTCCATATGACCTAGTATATTGTCCATATGACCTGGTACATTGTCCATATGACCTAGTATATTGTCCATATGACCTAGTATATTGTCCATATGACCTAGTATATTGTCCATACGACGTAGTACATTGTACATATTACCTAGTATATTGTCCATATTACCTTGTATATTGTCCATATTACCTTGTATATTGTCCTTATTTATTAGTATATTGTACATATTGCCTGGTATATTGTCCATATTACCTAGTATATTGTCTATATGACCTAGTATATTATCCATATAATTTGATAGTCCACCTTGGTCGCCACTCTTCTGTGTACTCATCATAAAATATATTCCAGTACCTTATGGATCGATTCGTCCATTTTCCAAACAAAATGTTCTATACCATTGTTTCCCGAATGTTCTAAACAGGCCATATGATCCTCTCTGATTTATTTAACCCCACCCCTTTTTTATCCATGATTATCACATTACAAATTGTTGTGTGATGAGAAATGTAAAATGTTGATCTCATAGAAGGATAAAGTTGATAACAATCTGTAAAAAAAAAAGTCTAGTCGAAAAAACTATGACATTCAACTTTTTTTTTTTGTTAAGCTAATCATTAACTATAGTTTACTATCATGCAACATTTCGTGGTAAAGGTAGAGATGGTTAAGCATGAACCAAAACCTCCGTGATTGCTTAAACTCGTTTTCCAAAGCGTAATATACAAACAGTATCACAGTGGATATACCACACACATGTAATTGTAAAGAATCCTCTTTAGATATAGCGATCCTTTGGGCAAGTGAAGAAGTGTTCATATGTTTCTTGACCTCGGCATGTGAAGGGAAGGTGTGGTCGACACTTGGCCCAGCCGCCTTTACTTTCCCTAACCAGAGTAAGGTACCCATCAGAGCTGAGTGGACTCAAGAACGTTCTGACTTGAACTCGAAACTTTCAGGTTGGCAATCTAGTGCTCTACCGCCTAAGCCACGCCGTACCACTCCACCCTCATCTCCCACTCCCCTATGTCACGTCACTACATCAGACTTATGTACCACACCTCTATATCACACTAATGTATAACACCCATGTTACACACCTCTATATCACACCAATTTATAACACCCATGTTACACACCTCTATATCACACCAATGTATAACACTTATGTACCACACCTCTATATCACACCAATGTATAACACCCATGTTACACATATCTATATCACTTTTCTATACAGACCTATACATACCACCACAGCCCCTAGATCAGTCCATTATATCAAACCCGTGCATTACACTCATATATCACGACATTATACCAGACCCATGTTCCAGACACTTCGCTATATTACATCAATACACGACACCCCTATATTACCTAAATATATAACCTCCCTCCCAACCTGATTATATATGATGGGCTAAATATTTAGACATTTTGGTGTCACCCAAACCAGATAATGTACCATGTGTATCAAAAAGCACAAATATTTTTACATCAATAAATAAAAATCAGGTTTTCTCCGTATCACACCTTATATATCACGCCCCCCCCCCCCCCCTCACACACACACACTACCAGATATGTGACGCCACAGCTAATATGCAGAAACTGGGCTAGAGAAGGGAAAAAACAGGTAAAATATAAATCTGGAGCTAATGGAAAAACGTATTTGTTTACTAATAGTGAAAAACTGAGGTTCTCTACCCCCTACCCACACATCCTATGGTGTAGTGTCCTACTCCGCCCACAGCCTATATTGTGTGGCTCACCACCTCCCCCCACATCCTACATTGTGTGACATTTTACTGTGTGGTTCCCTACCTCCCCACAACCTTGTATTGTGTGTTTCACCACCTCCCCACACCTTGTATTGTGTGGCTCCCCACACCTTGTATTGTGTGGCTCCCCACCTCCCCCACATCCTACATAATGTGGATTCCCACCTCCCCCACATCCTACATAATGTGACTCCCCACCTCCCCCACATCCCACATTGTTGGGCTCACCACATCACCACCTCCCCCACACCTACATTGTGTGCCCCCCCCCCACACACATCCCCTCCCCACCTTGTACTACACGAGTGAGCAGCCAGCCTCACAACTCGCCTCCACCTTCCATCCTTCCTTCCTCCTTCCCTGACAAGCAAGATAAGTGCCTTATTACTGCACTTCTCCCTGCCCGTCACGCAGCCGTCTCACGTGCATGACGTGATGTGGTCAGTGTGAGCTGTTTTTTTGTTCTCGCTGGACACTGTGGGCAGTATAGGCAGTAGAGGCAGTGTAGGCAGTATAGATAGTGGGAACAGTGTGAGCAGTGCACTGTGAAGTGGTCAGTCTAGGCGGACAGTGTGAGCAGTGCACTGTGAAGTGGTCAGTCTAGGCGGACAGTGTGAGCAGTGCACTCTTTTAAGTGGTGGTCAGTTCTGTTCTCGCTGGACAGTGTACCGTGGCGTGGTCAGTGTGGGCTTTTTTTTGTTCTCGCTGGACAGTGTGGGCAGTGTAGGCAGTGTACCGTGGCGTGGTCAGTGTGAGCTGTTTGATAACTGGATAGTGTGGACAGTTCGGACAGTGGTCAGTACGGGAACAGCTTCTAGCCGGAAAGTGTGGACAGCACACAGTGAGTTGGTCAGTGCAGGAACAGCTTCTAACAGAACAGTGTTACCAGCGTACTGTTTAAAGAGAAAGTTATTTTTTAAACTGGTCAGTGGTCAAGGCGCATCTAATTATGTGGAGATGTTCATTTCTTTAGCTCGATAGTGCAGTCGGCGCATCGGTCGATGTGAATGTAGTCAATTTTTAGCTGGACAGTGCGCAAAGTGCACCACTTTTAGTGGAGTTTTTTTTTGTTTTTTTTTATTTTGCTTGACAATGTGAGCGTCTCATCAATGTCCACGTGTACTTCCGTGTTGGTGATGTTTCTTTTTGTCTTTCTAGATCAGATGTGTCTGTTTAGTGGTGAAACATTTTTTGGTAGTTCCATTACACCAACTTGTATTAGATTTCAGTGCATTCATGAATACCTGTAGTGCTTTAACCAAGAAGATATTACAACCCCCAAAATCAACTAATATTTACGTTGCTAGAACAATTTTCTATGCTAAAAATAGTACGAATATCTGTTCTTGTATTCTTTTATATTCATACATAAAAAAAATATACAAAGCACTGACATTATTTTGATAACGAAACATGTGAAGCCTAATATTCTAAAACCACATTAAGCCATTCCGCCATTTGTAAACACAAGTTAATAATTATTATTTTTTTGAAAAAAAATTCTTTTTCATTCAAGATTCTATTTTTTTTTGTGTCTACAAAAAAAAGCCGTAATTTTGAAGGAAATTTAAAACTGCGTTTGTTTTCGTTTTAATTTGTTTTCGGTCGCTTAGCAACCGTTCTGTGTTTAAATTATTTTCGTTTACAAATTGGATACACACAAACTTATAAATAAATAAATAAATAAATAAATAAATAAATAAATAAATATATATATATATATATATATATATATATATATATATATATATATATATATATATATATATATGATACAATAGTTTTAAAGTAGTTTCAAGATAATTATTTTTTGCTTACGTATAGTTTACAATTAATTTTTAATTTTTAGTGTCACTCCAAATAGAGTCTAGTTAGCGTTATTGCTGTCAGTAAATGCGATTCTCGTTACTGAATCTTAACTAAACTATATGAGAAATTAAGGTCGATAACTCCTTTTTGAAAAACAGGAACAGTAACTGTGAATCAATTGTCAATTACTTTTAGATTTTGTGGATAAATGGCTGTCCATGAGATAAACGAGTGGATTATGAATTCTTGTATGGATTAATGGATAACTTAACATGGACATCTGACTGTTGGTGGTGTTGATGTGGTACAACCAGCCGGAAGTGGATTGACAAAGTCTGAATGCTGGGGGATTTATGCTAATCTGGTAGGTATGTGTGTCCGGCCAGTAGGGAATACGAGGGGAAAGGGTGTAAGGAGGTTAACGAGGGAGTGAGAGTTCGAGAAATTTTTTGTTTGGAAGAATGAGAGGCAAAGATATATATTATATATATTATATATATATATATATATATATATATATATATATATATATATATATATATATATATATATATATATATATATATATAAAGAGAGAGAGAGGAGAGAAGAACAGGGATGATTGATGATGTGAGGGTGAGGAGGTTAAAGGGAGAGAATGCGAGGCGAGTGTGTTTCAAATTTAAAGTGAGAGAGACCGAGACATACGAGCCCTATTACCTAGAGCAGTGGTTCCCAACCTTTTTCGAGTGGCGACCCCCTTTTATAAAAATTAAGTGACCCGCGACCCCCCATATAATTAAAAAGCCGAAATTATTATGGAAATCAATAAGCACTAAAATAAGATTTTTTGGTAGACTTTCAATATGAACTACTCTTTATAACTGTTTTAATACCATGAGTAAAATTGCATACTATTCACTAAACATTCGCGGTTAATTTTTTTTAAGTATTTTTTGTTTGTTAACGCTAACATATGTCATTATCATTATCTTAATTTTGTTTTTAATCGAAAAATAGTGTTGAAAATCTATTTTCGAAAAGTCAATCAATTTTACGTTTGGGTATGAATGGTGAATACTACACAAAATTGAGTGTGCAGTTTTTTATCTTACGCGGAATCATTCTACAAATCAAAGAATTCATCTTAAAATTCATCGTGAATGCTGACAACATCGAGGGAAGAAGAGAATGGGTAATGCGTAAATGCAGATCCTTTTTTTTTCAGCTCAGAGAAATAGCGCTGCAGTTCGTTTTTAAGAGATTCAAGATGCCCAGAAATTTCTTCTTTCAAAATTTTAATAATCTCACAATTAGATTCATCTACCACACTGCAGAGTTTCTCAAATTTACAATATTTCCTAGATTTATTTTCTTTGCCGATTTTGCAGTTTTGACAAAATGCCCCGAGATAATCATGGAAAGTTATAATATTCGTTCATTTTCCCTGAAGCTTCAGGTTAAGCTTATCTTGATGTTCGAACACATCTGCTAGGTATGATACTCTCTCCAGCCACTCTATGTCTTTTTAAGTATACCAAAAGGTCTTTTTTCCTTTGCATTTCCAAGAACAATTTGATTTCAAATTTCAATTCAAAAACACGATTCACAACAAATCTTTTTTTACAGCCAGCGCACTGTAGTGTAGAAGAGCAGAACCTTGTGATCTATATTCAGGTCTTTGCTCAGTTCTTTGAAGGCTCCAGATTTTATATAATTTACCACTTATACCAGCAATGGAGTCTTGATGGCGATTGGTGAGGGTAGTGGTTAGGGAGCGAAATCTTTTCTGCTTTCTGAAAGCCCGATTTTGACCTAAACATAGATGGTGCACCATCCGCACAAGCCCTCACAGCCGTTTTAACCCATTTTAATCATCCAATTTTTAAAAAAAAAATTTATTTTCTCCATGCTATCTTCACAAAAGAGCAACTCTTCTTTGCTATTATCTGAATGAATATAGACAAAGACCAGCAACTGCGAACACGAACTAACGACTGTTGATTTATCAACTTGAAAAGCAAACAATGGTGAAAGCTTAATTTTTAAAAAAAATGTGTTATTTAGCATCTACGGACATGTAAGAATTAACTTCACCATCTTCAACTTGCAGCGTTTGATGAGATTTTGATTTTCTCCTATTGTGTTTTTTTTTCTTGGCATTTTCTGTCGCGATTTCATGTGATGCTTGCACTAATGCTGTGTTTTCTTGGTGAAAGCGTTCTGTTCGATCAAGTCTCTGACGTTTGCAACTAGCTTCATACCGACGAAAGAACTCCATATCTTTTTTGGTGTGTTTCGAATGACTCGTCTCAAATGACGTTTTAGTTTTGAAGATTTCATAAACTCGTGACTGAGAACAACTTTGTACAGTAAGCTTTGCTTCTTCTCTGTTCCCTTTCCAGTGATGTTAGTAAAGCCGAATTTCAAAAATTCTTCTAAATATTTATGTTTTGTTTCAAATTACTAAGGTTTAGTATACCAGTTGGCGACCCCCCAGAAAGCCTTTCGCGACCCCCAGGGGGGTCGCGACCCCCAGGTTGTGAACCCGTGACCTAGAGTCTCTGGTATATCCCACGAACTTTTCACATCTAAACAAAGTTTTTGGCGCCCAAAAATGGTAGGAAGGAAGGCGGTAAGCTGTAAATCCATCTCCCCCCCCCCACACCCACCAACAACGCCCCACCTCCGTCACCTCCCCCCCCCCCCCCACGCACACCATTACGTGAATCTGATTAATCGGAGAATATGGAATGAGTGTTGGATTCACCGATAAGATTGTATTAATGTAGTGGGGTGGGTGGGGAGGGGTCTGCAAAAAAAAAATTTTAAACAAAAAAGAAATTTTTAGCAATGCTCCCTGCTAATAAGCTGTCTACAGAAATCACACTGCACATTTAACTTGATCAAAATAAAAATAATTTTTTTAAATGTATTTATGGGGTCTATATAATAATATAAAGATAATTTTTTAAAAATAGAAAAATAAACAGCAAATGCAGCAATAAAAATTTGGTGCTATATTTTTACTTTCTCGTATATACGTAGTATAGAGAAAGTATTGTAATCGTGCAAAAAAAAAATCGAGATTTTTACAAATCTCGACGTTTTACACCTCACTGATACGGAAAAACATAATTTTGCAATCTTGTCCGTATGTCTGTGTGTGTGTTTGTCTGTGTGTCTGTGTGTCCGTGTGTAAACACGATAACTTGAGTACCGTTACAGCTAGGCTGGTGAAATTTCATATATAAGTATTTTATCAAAATTGTAGATCCGTATCAACTTTTGAGCGAATTCCGATAACCGGAAGTGGTACTTTTTCTACTTTGAATTTTTCAAAAGCCTATAACTTGAGTACTATTTCAGATAGATAAATGAAATTTGATATGTAAGTAAAAGAGCTAATTCTCTACCTTCTGTCAAATTTTGAGTAATTTCCGTTGACCGAAAGTACTTATTTACGCTATTTCCGATTTCTCAAAAAACGCATGTAAATTTATAAAGTACTAATAATATTGCGCACTATTATGCGCTTTTTTATTTAGCGTTCACTTGGTGTGCATTTCTTTTTTCTACGAGATTATATTCTATTTTAAGAAATGTGAGTATTTAAAATGGATTAAAAATCATGTCTAGAAGTCTAATCCCGAGTTGCCATCCCCTGTAGTGTTATATTAGAATATTCGAGAAAGTTTAGGGGAGATCACTCCCGGTTTATTTATTAATGAAAAAATTTAAAAACTTACCCAAAAAATTCTCAAGCCTTCACACAAAAGAATCGAAATTTTTTTTTTTTTTTTTAGAAAAACCAGGTGACAGCTATTCAGAAGTAATTTTTTTTTAAATTCTAAGTATAATTGAAAGGGGCAGTAATCTACTAAAGACTGACAAGGGCTGTAACTGTAAATAAAATTTAAAGACAGGGCACCTAGTCCAACCTCACCACTACCACCCCCTAAATGTCAAATCAAGCGCTGACAAACGCTATAAATATCACTCGCACTTAGTTACCTCTCAGCGGTGCGGGTTCGAAACCCCCTGGCTCAGCTATGTAATAATGATTACACGGGAGTATCTCAGACAGGATGTCAGTGGTACAGGTCGCAGACGTCTGCAGACAGGAGCAGACGACGAAAAGCAGAAACTCATATCCAGCTCAGGCTCGAGATAAGCCCGTGCCCGACTTCTCGTATGGGAGAGAAAATCTGCCGCTCTACTGCAAGTAGAACCTACCTCCCAAGAAGAAAAACCTACAGATCTACTGCAAGTAGAAACTACCTCCCAAGAAGAAAACACACCTCTACTGCAAGTAGAACCTACCTCCCAAGAAGCAAAACCCATTTCTCTACTGCAAGTATAATCTACTTCCTAAGCAAAACCCCACCTCTCTACCACAAGGAGAACCTACCACCGAAAAAAACGCTAAACCCCTCATTACATAAGTACAGTGCCTGGCCCTATTGGGTTCACACATCACTTGCTAACAGATTCTGTTTCTTCTAAAGTATGCATATTATATATATATACTTGTATATCGATAATTAATTAAATAAGCAATTAACGTTTACATATTAAATACACGTGTATTGATATGAAGTTTGGTTCTTTACTTGTATATCGATAATTAATTAAATAAGCAATTAACGTTTACATATTAAATACACGTGTATTGATATGAAGTTTGGTTCTTTATTACATAACCATATGACGTAAGACGAGTGATGTTTGCCAAGTAGACTTTAACATCGTGATGTTTTGACATTCATTAGAACACATCACTTGAGTTCAAAACATCCAAAAAAAGTTTCGGAAATGAGCGGGGGGGGGGGGGGTAAAGCAAATAACAGGGAATCTAAAAGCCTTTTTTAAAGTTACAATATATATTATTAGTCGAATTCGCTTAATGGAGCGGAGTGGCCTAGGGGTGGAGCGGTAGACTGCTCACAAGAAAATCTCGAGCTCGAATCCGAAATCGAGTCAGTGGAACGTCCCTGAATCCGCCCAGCTCTTATGGGTACTTAACTCACATTATCTCTTATTATTTCGAGAATCAAGAAGCATATGAACTCTCTCAAGTTCAACTTTCATTCTCTCTTTTTCTAATTGAGAGTCGCATACTTTTTTACTTTCTCGTACATACGAAGTATAGAGAAAGTCTAGTAATCGTGCAAAAAAAAAATCCAGGTTTTTGCAAATCTCGACGTGTTACCGCTCCCTGAGCCGGAAAAACATAGTATCGCAATCTTGTCCGTATGTCTGTATGTGTGTATGTGTGTGTGTGTGTGTCTGTGTGTGTAAACATGATAACTTGAGTACCGTTAAAGCTAGGATGATGAAATTTCATATATAAGTATTATAATAAAATCGTAGATCCGTATCAACTTGTGAGCGATTTCCGATAACCGGAAGTGGAACTGTTTTTCTACTTTGAATTTTTCAAAAACCTATAACTTGAGTACTATTTCAGATAGATAAATGAAATTTTACTTGTAAGTTAAAGATCTAATTTTCTGCCTTCTGTCAAAATTTGACCGGAAGTAGTAATTTTCGCTATTTCCGATTTCTCAAAAAAACGCATGTGAATTTATTAAGTACTAATAATATTCCGCACTATTATGCACATTTTATTTGGCGTTCACTTGGTGTGCAATTCTTTTTTCTACGAGATTTTATTCTATTTTAAAAAGTTTAAGTATTTAAAAATGGATTTAAAAATCATATCTATATCCCAAGTTGCCATCCCCTGTTGTTTCATATAAGAATATTCGAGAAAGTTTAGGGGAGATCACTCCCGGTTTATTTAGTAATGGTATGTCGGTCTGTATATTTAATTTTGAAGGCTCATTGGGGATGATTATGGTTGATTCCATTGCACCTGGTTCGTACAAGTTGCTGCAAGACATTTTTTTTACAGGTATGACGTTTGTACAAGTATTCAAACACAAAACAGTACACACACACACACACACACATATTGAACACAGCACACTTTAACGCTCTCTTGCATGCATACGCACATGCATACAACAGTAAACAAGCACATGCACATTAATACAACATACACGCACTCACACACACGCTCATACACACACACACAACACACATATATGCAAACACAACAGTTTACAAGCACACACAGATAATAAACACAAAGTACTTGCACGCACACACTCTCAAAGACATGCACGCGCGCATACGCACGCAAACAAACACGCGAGTATATATATAAACACAACAGTTTATATAAACACACATAAACACCGTTTACATGCACTCAGTCTTACACTTACGCACATACACAAGCACACACGTATTTACAAACACAGCGTATACAAGCATACACTCATAAAACGCCACATACACATACGCAAACACACATGTAATTACAAACTGACAGTATAGAAGCATACTCATAAAACACCATAGACACACACAGACACACGTATTTACAAACACAACGTATACAAGCGCGCGCACACACACACATAAACACCACACACACGCACTCACACACAGACACGTACACAAACGCGAGCAAGACAATACTAAAACTCTGTCAAATAAATTTCACCATTAAAAAAACCAAATTCCCCGCTGTTGTGTTCCACCTGACAACAGCATCACCAATTACCACCATAAACTACATCCGCCGAGCCAACAGGTGGTGTGGAAGCTAGGGTTAATCTCACATAGGTGCGTGCGGGTTAGGAATCAAGTTGCAGGTGCGACAGGTGCGTACAGTGATGGCGTTGGAATCTAAGTCTGGCAGGCGACGATATACCGAGGAGAAAATGTAATAAATTGGGGCTGGTATTTTATATTAAAGTGAATCGGGTTTTGTGAAGAAGTCGTTTGTATTTGATTTTAAGGGCTGTTGTAAATTTTCTTTACGTAAAAAGAGTGGCTTTTGAAAGAGACTTAGTCCTCTTTGCTCCTTATGGAACATAGGACCTCCTCTTGTAAGAGTAAATTGTTTGATTATCTTCTTCTTTCTTAATTTTTTAATCTTGAAAAGGCTTACCTCCAACACAAATATGTATTACGTGTCATATAGACTCTTATTTTTGCATGCTTTCTTTCTGGATTTGCTTCCATAGCTTTTGTCCATCCAAAAACAGACTACAAAGCAGCAGTTGTTTGATTTTGGAGTTGTCTCTCCTCTTCTGCCCGAGGGTTCGAACTCTAGACTTTTCGGTCGAGCAACCATGTTTTTAAAAACCTCTGTGTTGATTCCCTCTTCGTATCTTCCTTCTTGCACCTCCTCACCTCCGTTCACCTACTACTGTCACCTCCATCTATTCCCACCCCACCTAGAGTTCCCTTCAGGCTTCACCCGGGGTAGCCACCTTCCTTCCCCCACCCCGAGCATTTGAAC
This sequence comes from Physella acuta, assembly GCF_028476545.2. Taxonomy (NCBI): domain Eukaryota; kingdom Metazoa; phylum Mollusca; class Gastropoda; family Physidae; genus Physella; species Physella acuta. The sequence goes on along the minus strand of NW_026732687.1, from coordinate 137,921 downwards.
CCGCCCCGGAATGAATAAAAAAAAAGTATACAATTTATATAGAAGATCTACACTTTAACCGGTGTCCACCCACTACCCGGAAGCTTTAAGCCCTAACACCCACCTCCCGCCCCCGGAATTTGAAACTGCGCCCCAACCCCCCGGAGAAAATCCCTCAAATAAACCCTGACTCCACCCCCTAAAACTTACTGGTTTTTTTTTACATTCTAATTTATTTTTATAGTCTTAAAAATGTCAATAAGTTGAAACTAAAATAGAGTCATCTCGGGTCACGTGTTTAAGATCACGTGTGCGCTACAGCACCAATAAGACTTTTTACAATAGCGACAATCACACACACACACACAAACTATTGGATTTTCAGACGCAGATAGGGTTAAGCTTAAATTTTAATATTATTTTTTTTTGTTTAAGCTCGCTTCAAAGAGTTAATTCAACTAAACGCGATAACGTGTTTACTTATGATAACCCTAAACCCTGAAACCAATGAAGACCACTCGGTATAAACCACAGATGTCCAATTTTTTTTAAACATTTTTTTTAGTTAGCGTCATATTCATGGAGTACTGGTGTATGCCTATCACGTGTAACAATATGAAAAAGTAATACCACCCGGATCTCATCAATATATAGGATTTTTAAAACACGCCTTAATAGAACAGCAAAGGATCTCAAAAACAAAATCTCATTTTTCTCAAAAATAGAAAATTGTTAACTGTGGTTTATCTCCCCTGGTCTTCAAATGAGATTTGTGCGAATCATTTATTGATGTGATTTGTGCGAAATCCTTTATTGATGTGATTTGTGCGAATCATTTATTGATGTGATTTGTGCGAATCATTTATTGATGTGATTTGTGCGAAATCCTTTATTGATATGATTTGTGCGAATCCTTTATTGATGTGATTTGTGCGAAATCCTTTATTGATGTGATTTGTGTGAAATCCTTTATTGATGTGATTTGTGTGAAATCCTTTATTGATGTGATTTGTGCGAATCATTTATTGATGTGATTTGTGCGAATCATTTATTGATGTGATTTGTGCGAAATTCTTTATTGATGTGATTGGTGCGAATCCTTTATTGATGTGATTTGTGCGAATCCTTTATTGATGTGATTTGTGCGAATCCTTTATTGATGTGATTTGTGCGAATCCTTTATTGATGTGATTTGTGCGAATCATTTATTGATGTGATTTGTGCGAATCCTTAATTGATGTGATTTGTGCGAAATCCTTTATTGATGTGATTTGTGCGAAATCCTTTATTGATGTGATTTGTGCGAAATCCTTTATTGATGTGATTTGTGCGAATCCTTTATTGATGTGATTTGTGCGAATCCTTTATTGATGGGCCTCTGGCTGAAACCTGTCCTGGGACTCCTTTGTTACATCTAATCATGAGGTCCTTGCCTGAAAAATTACGCGGGGGGCCCAGGTGACTTAAACTATATTTATCTGTATCGGGCAACATTGGTGACGTCAGTAATCCTGGGACCCTGAGCTAAATTTTATCCGAGGTCCTGATGAATACGATACGTTTTATTCTGTGTCTTGTTATACTATGTGAGGCAGCATTTACTAGGCTAATGCATGTAGTTTAATACACAGCGTATTCTTACGCCTTGCCTTGCATTATAAAAAAAAGTATTAGCAAAGCTTCACAGATTAAAAAAAAAATTAAGATTTTAGAAATACATAAATCATAAAATACACAACGTATGTTATGTCACCTTTATAATCTCCCCCCCCCCCCCCCCCTACACTAACCTAGTTTGTAATTTGTCACGGAAAACAAAACTTTTTTTTCCTTTTCTTTTACACTAGGCATGCTGCCCAGCTTCGCTTAGGCTTTCGAAAACATTGAGAATTTGAATGCTTAATTAATTCGCCCGAGGGTCGGTCTACGACCTCAAGAGTTATGAAGAGGTTCCTCCGTGGACATTTTTTTTTAATTTATAGCTCATATAAGGTACCGGTCAGTCGAGGTCAGTTTTGACCCCCTCATCGTAGACTTTTCGGCCAACCGGCCCCCGTGTTCTGTCGCCCCAAGGCAAGATCCTGCCAAATTTGAAGCGCCTGCGGCGCCGGGAAGTGCCCTATCGGACACCCGACAATCTAGATCTAGATCTAGATTCCTAAAAGAATTTTTTTTTAAGTTTAGCCCGAGCATAATTAAAAAAAATACATTAACCAAGTTGACTTGGTGTGTCTCGAACCCGCACCACCTGCGTGGTTTAATGTACACTAACATCTCCGCTATTTAGGCACCTTATAATATTGGGAGAATGAAACACGTATTTTAAAATCTTAACTTACGCGAATATGCCTATTCTTTCAAATTAATTTTTTTATCTCAAATTAGCCAGTTCCAAACAAAGATTTTGTATAAAATAAATAAGTCTTGAAATAGTTTAGTCCTAATATAGAAATTTATTTTTGGAATTGATTTTAGAGAAGTTAGAGTCTAAATCTAGATCTTAGCGTCTACGTCTAGATCTAGTCTAGTTATTGCGTAGATTTAGATTTAGATTTAGAATCTAGTCTAGATCTAGAATCCAAATACATAAAATAAATTTTATGAGTTTAGGCCGGAAAAATTGTGTTGTATACATTTCATAGTGTACGTAGATCTAAATCAAATTTGAATGAAATAGTTCATTTCTTTTCATTCTTAACACGGCAGATGACGTCATTAGTTAATGTATAAGCAATAGTGACGTCACAGTTTTATGCGTTCTTTTTCACATATATTAATGCTTTTCCGGTTGCATAAATAATACTGTTTCTCTACATTCGAATACGCCTTTAATTTTTATTTTTCTTCTTTAAGTAAAATTGTGGTTATACATTTAAAACATCTAACATATTATTTTCAACAAAAGTCCGTAAAAAGTTCTCCATATACCGCTGCCGATTCTGACGTGATGTCCGGCGAAAATTTTTTGCGGACAGAGAAAGAGAGAGAGAGAGAGAAGAGCGCACATGGCCTTTTATAAATTAGGATAAGTATCAGTCACACTGTAGAGCACGGCTTTATTTCTTGTATCGTGGTATTGGACATCCTACCCCCCCCCCCCCAAATATACGGGGCAGGTTGGTGAAAGGCTATACTAAAGGTAACATTACAATAGAGACGACAGCCAGTTTTCCTTAAGCCATATAATAAGATATGATCACAAATTACATGTATTACTTATACTATATTTGTCAGAGCCAACATCGGATAAATTTCACCCTGAGTCCCCTGCACCTTAATCTTCCGTAGCAGTTTATTCCCATCCCTACACCCTAACCCTCTGTAGCAGTTTATTCCACCCTACACCCTATTCCTCCCTAGCACCTTATACTGTTCTTTAATCCGCTCCTGTACCATTTAGCCCAATCTGCACCTTAATCCGCCCTCTTAACTTAATCAGACCCTGTACCTTAATCTGCATCTGCGCCATAATCCGCCCCGTCCATGCTTAATCTGCATCTGCTCCTTAATCCGCCTCAATACGGTACACGATTAACTAATGTTTGAAACATAAAACTAGCTCAACTTAAAAATAGTTTTTCTTTTTTTTCCGAGGCTTACGTCTATACTCTATACTCTATACTCTATACTAGGGGTCTCCAAACTTTTCAGCCCGAGGGCCACATTAACTATCAAATATAAGTTGGGGGGTCAGAGTTTCTCTAAGCAACTCTTCAGGGGGGGGGGGGGAGTCATTTGCTTGCAATTCAATGACCTCCAGCTGCAGTTAATCTTTGCAACTGGCCACATTTGCTTTAAATGGATTTTGAAACAGTCTCACTTCTTCTTCTTTTAAATCCAAGTCAGAAAACTGCTACTGAAACTGCAGCTTTAAGTCTTTAATGATCTCGCGTGCAAATGACGTGGGGAACTCAGTGGTTGTTTCAGTCGTAAAGACCTTGAACTGCTAAAAGTTCATCAACTTGTTGGCCTGTACTTGTTCCAAAAACATGACAACTTTGGATCTGAAAGCCTTTAGTGGGTGTATAGATCAGAAACTATATTTCCCTCTCTTAATTTTAGGTTCAGAAAATTTTAATGACTAGTTATGTCTGCAGCAGAGGCCAATTTCTATACCACTCTTCATCAGACATTAATGGCTTTGGCTTGCCTTTACTTTCCAGGAAGTCATCTATTTCCTTTCTTAACTTAAATACTCTGCTCATAACTCTCTCGCAAACTATCCATATTACTGCTGTGAAATTTGGTAAATCTTGCGATTCTGTGTTTGTATCTTTCAACATGTCTCTGAGCTATCTATTGTTAGCTATCCTCTCCGGTAGTATACATTCTATGTAGGGAAGCCAGCTCTTGTGTTATGTTCATGTCTTCATGCACACCTCTAATGAATACAAGAAGTAGAGAGGTGAAACAGCTTTCCAGCGACTCATCCATTGCAATTTTAAAAAGGGCAAAACGTGCTTACATTTTTCGCTATTTGAATCACAATGTTTTCACCAATGTCTGCAACACGACAGGCAATGGTATTTGCACCCAAAGGTACATTTTGTAATTGTTTTGAATTTTATGGGCAAAGTTCCTCAGCCACCTCCAACAAACATTTATTGTGTGAACAAAAAGATCGCCGCGGGCCGGATGAGAGGACCTCGCGGGCCGCATTCGGCCCGCGGGCCGTAGTTTGGAGACCCCTGCCTATACTATAGAAAACCCACTACAGAAAAGAGCCAATCAGCGATCTCCCCCAGCCCCACGTGACCACCCAAACCGAAAGTACTACACCGTTGTACTCTCTAGCCTTAGTACATCTCTAGCAGGGATTCCCACAGGTAGTGACAAGTTCTTTAATCAGTGGGTTCATGTCCTGGGTATTTTGGGGACCGCTGTATTGGTCCAGCATTGTGCTGGTTGTCTTAATGTCATATGCCATGTCATATCTATTCATATGTTATTGATTATGTCATATCTATTCATATGCTATTGATTCTGTCATGTCATATTTGTTCATATGTGATTGATTCTGCCATATGCCATCAATAAATATTGATTGGGTCGTGCCCTATCTCGACACCTTGTTTACACTTCTATTCCACTACTTTATGTCCTATCTATACATTTTACGTACACCTTTCCCCTACCAAGCCCACATCTTTTACACAATTGTCCACTATACTCTAATGTACACATCTTGTACACAATTCTCCCATGTACACATCTTGTACACAATTCTCCCATGTATCTATATTTTCCTCTCCCCAGTGCCGGCTGTACAGGATGAGACAGCAGGATGGACAGCAGTAGACAGCAGCATGGACAGCAGTAGACAGCAGAGGAACTCTATCAGCCTGCTGAGGTTGGTCTACTCCAACCCTCAGAGGTACAGCGGCATCTTCGCCCTCGAGCGGCCCTCGTTCATTGACCCCTTCACGGCCAAATGTAAGTCTGTTTTCATTCTACTGGCGTCACTGTAAGGGTGTCACGTTAACAGAGCGGAGTTTCTTTCATGCATTTTTTTTCGGGGAGCGCTGCCCCCCCCCCCCCCTCAAAGAAATAGAATTTTTTTTAAATACAAAATTAAATTACTTCAACCAGTGTTTGCCTCTCCCCCCCCCCCCCGGAAATTTATACCCTCCCCCCCCCCCCCCCCTTCAAAAACTTTATAGCGCTACCCCGGAGAAAATGTCTGAAAGAAACATTGATACAGAGCCATAGGCGGCTTCCTGAATTTATAAAACATCCAGCTCATTGAAATAATACATGCGGTCCATTACATTAATACATGCGGCCCATTACATTACAACATGCGGCCCATTACTTTAAAACACGTGGTCCATTGCAACATGCGGCCCATTACATTACAACATGCGGCCCATTACATTACAACATGCGGCCTATTACTTTAAAACATGCGGCCCATTACATTAATACATGCGGCCCATTACTTTAAAACATACGCCAATTATTTTAAAAAATTCAATTATATTATCAGTCGAGGTATATTTTTATACAGTTGAAAAATAAGTTCAGATAAAAATTTCGGTAGGGCTCCCTAAAAATGCTTAAACTTACTAATTGAAAGCCACCTACATTTATAAACTACGCTATTACCAACTATATTTATAAACAACCACAAACCCTAATTTTAACCAACTAATTTGTAAAAACCCACACTATTAATTGAACCTCTATGTCCCAATAAATACTCGATTATTGAAGTTACCTTTATACCGTATAGATGCAGATGAAGTAGAGCTCACGTGTTTTCCTTACAATGTCAATTGTTCGCAACATTTCGCATAAACCTTTTATTTAGATAGTGGTGTTTCCATTAAGGCTGGGTGGGCTCAGTAACATCGTACGGTCTCCGGCCCGGGATTCGAACCCACGCTTTCGAGTTAGCTCGCATGTGCTCTACGTTTACCACTCGAAATATTTTGTCACAATAAAATTACATTTCGTCATTTTTTTTGACACATCAATTGTCATATTCATACACTGACGAGAGTTTTGTCTACGTTGTTATAAGAAAAAATTATTTAGTACGTGATTGGTGCGCAGATAACCTGCCACAGATAAAAGGAATTATATTTTACAATTTCTTTAACATTACGAGATTTTGAAAAAAAAACAACAAATTTTCAAAATAATTTATTTTTAAATTTAAAAAAAAAAAACAAAAAAAAAATCAAAGCAATAACATATCAGAGGCGTAGCGAGGGGGGGGGGTACATATGTCCCAGGGCGCCGACCCTAAGGGGCACCAAAATGGGTTGCAAAAAAATTAAAAGGTTTGCATTATAAATATAAAAAATATATGGGGGGGGGCAAATTGAAAGTTTGTCCTCGGGGGAAGGGGAGGGGGGGGCGCCAAATTGAAAGTTTGTCCCCTGGCACCGGGAAGGGTCGCTACGCCTCTGTAACACATTATATCTGCTTTTTAAAAAACGTAATTAGATCCACCGAGTCAACGAACTCCAAAAAAAAAATTAAAAATTTCTTACATGACCCTAACTATTAACAAAAATTTTAAAAATAGCTTTTCACTTATCATTGTTTAAAATAACCGTTTTAAATATTTCCCCCCTCGTTCTCTCTATAAAATGCGTGACCGAAACAGAATTGTTTATAATGAATGACAAAAGATATTAGGCCTCACGACTCAACGAAAAACAGACCGCCATGGTTATTTATACATTGTACGAGAAGAGAATGAATATGCAAGCGCCAATAGAAGCAAAACCAGGATCCCTTTGTGCATGAAATCACCCCCCCCCCCCCCCCTTTCATCCACCCCATTTATTATTCATTTTTGGAGGATTTTTTTATTTTTTTAAACATATTAGTCCCACCTCTTTACCCGTACCTGGCACAAATAGATAATGCAAAATGTTGCACATTGCCTGTTAGAGTATTTACATGTGCGGGCTGAACAGAAGAACATGTGGTAATGCTGTATCCCCCCCCCCCCCTTTCTTACCACCCCCCCCTCCCCCCTTCCCCGACATCACAGAAAAACGAATGCCATTTCTCGCATCCGTCCATTTAGCCAAAACCCTTGTCTTGTCTTGTTTCAACGAGGCTGCTTATCCGTACATACCGCTAAACATGTTTTAAAAAAAAAAAAAAAAAAAAAAAAAACCCATGCGATGAATGTCCGTACCAGCAGCCAACCTTGCTTGCCTGAGGTAGACGTGGCTCGCGGCCCGGATAAATGGAGGGGGATATGGTTTCGTTACATCGGGCCGATGGCATCACTGCCAGCCGGCTGATGGGAAGCGCATATGGCGAGCTCTTGTCTGGCGCCGCCAAGTCTGCTTCAAGTCTGGAATCCCCTCGCACCCCCCCCCCTCCCCGTCCCCCCTTTTTCTTTATTTCATCCATTGCCCTCGCCCTCCTTTTTTTTTATCCCCTCCTCAACCCAAAACAAAAGATGAGGTCGACACATGGCCACTCTTTAACAACTGCCTGGCCAGTGGCCACATGGCCTCTTTCACAATCGGTCACCCACTCGCCACATGGCCACTCTCATAACAGCCTGCGTGGGTGACCACATGGCCTCTTACGATTCAGCACATGGCCGTTATTTCAAGTGCCTGGCCAGTGGCCACATGGCCTCTAACCACTGCCTGGCCATTGGCCACACGGCCTATTTCATAACTGTTTGGCCATCCACGTTCCACATGGCTGTTATTTCAACTAACTGGCCAGTGGCCACATGGCCTCTAACCACTACCTGGCTATTGGCCGCATGGCCTATGTCACAACTGCTTGGCCATCCACTTTCCACTTGGCTGTTATTACAACTGCCTGGCCATTGACCACATGGCCTACTCTCACAACTGCCTGGCCATCCACGCCCCGCCAAAATTGCCACTCTGACAACAACCTGGATGGCGGTCACGTGGTCTTTTGCAAAACTGTCGTTTGTGGCCACATGGGTACCTGGTCTGGAATCTGGACCGTCCCCCTCACCCCCCGACTTCCATTTCTTCATCAGATAAATAATACCCCCACCCCTCCTTATTACCCGGAATACTTTTAAACTGTTCTGGATTTTGATGTTATTTTTTTTAAAATAATTTTCAATTTAAAAAAATCCAAATCCCTTAATCGTTTGAGAACCGCTGAAGGTAAAAAGTCCGATAACATCGGATCACAAGGTGACACGTCATGGAAACAAATCGCGGACAAATCTCGTTAGGTTGGGAATACCGCGAGATCGGAGAGATGGAGCCTAATCAGTGGTTCTCAAAGTCGACAGATGGACGGGCCATCCGGATTGAATAGTTCTCCAGCAACATGAATTATCTCCCATACCCATTGGTAACGTTAGATCGTTGCAGACTTTTTTAAGATGATCTATTCTTTATATTGTTTATAGTTCAAGTTTATGATAAATGTAATATATATATATATATATATATATATATATATATATATATATATATATATATATATATATATATATATATATAAATTTGTAATGTAATTTATGTTTTTTTTAAAATTGGAAATTGGAAAAGAATTGAGTTTCTAGTGGTTTGATGTGTGAGTGTGTGTGGGGATGGGGGCATTGGTCGGAAACATATAATTGATATCAAAGATGAAAGCTAACTGGGCGTGCAAAAACAGCCTTATGAAGCACGACACATGTCATACGACACATGCCGCACGACACATACGACACGTGTTGCACGACATAGCTAATAAAACACATATAACAACACACACAGTGGGAAATCAAAATTACGACAACTATGCTATACACATTGGCGTCTACATTATTATTACAATTATATGTAGCCATTCCTTTCTTTTATAATAAAAAAATATTTCAAGCTTTAATTTCAATATATTTTTTTTTGCGTAGTGGTTCAAAAAGACATCTTGTATCAAATTATCGTCTTGATAGCTTTAGTAAAAAAAAAATAATTAAAACATGTGATTTTAACGAAAACGTGAAACAGGTTTAACAGCATCCTAAAGATTTGCACGTTATGAAAACTTTTTTTTAAGCGGCTGTGTGAAGGAAGAAAAAAATTTCGTTGCCAACTACGTCACGTCATCACTTTTTGTCAGATCAGGGTGAACTGGCTTGTCAGGCAGTTTCTATCCTATCCTCCACACCCCCTTCCCTCCACCCCATTTACTACCCCCTCCCCCCCCCCCCCCTAAAAGCAACATTTCATTACAAACGTAATTGTATGCCTTTAAATTTATCTCCGACGATAAGGAAAATGATGCGCGCCAATCTGCACCCTCTAGGTCAGCACTCCAAGACCTTTTAAGCCTCTGACAGTCCTCCAGATAAACACGACAGCTTTGCTGAAACGGACAATTTCGGGGTGGGTTTTTTTTTTTTTTTTTTTTTTTTTTTTTTTTTTTTTTTTTTTTAAAAATAGAAAACAATCAACAAAATGACGTCATCAATTTATGTGAGCTATCTTCGCGCAAAGAAGTATCCCGACCTTTTAAAACGTGTTATATATTTGTGAGAGCAATTCCTATATTTATGGGGGAGAATATAAAAACTTAGACTGTCCACAGATTTGTTTAGGTTCGAGCGACTGGAAAGATGCGCAACTGAAAACTGCGCAACTGAAACCGCGCACAAAAATTTGCTCAAAGGCATTTTGTGTTCTGAAAACGAGCATTTATGAAAAAAAATATATTAAAAAGTGTTAATATATGTATATTGTTGCATAAAAAAACATGTTCGCTAAATATGACAAAATTTGTATTAGTATAATTAGTTTGTATTTGCGCATTTTTCTGTCTGCGCAGTTTTTCGGTTGCGCAATTTTTTGTTTGCGAATTTTTCTGGGAAACAGTTTTTGGTGTCTCACTTAAAATCCTTTGGGCAAAATAAAAAGGGGGTAGGTCATGCAGAAGCAGGTCAGTAGGTGGACAGAGTTTCTTTCAGGCAACTCTTCGGGGGCGGGGAGGGGGGGGGGGGGGGGGCTCAGTCGTCGTCCCTCTCCCCAAGAAAGTCTACCGCCGACCTCCCCCCGCCCCGAACGAAATGAAATTTAAACGAAATATATATTTTTAACAGTGTCCGCCTCCCCCCCCCCCGGAAATGTTAATCTGTATCACCTTTTGTACTATTTTCGGTAACCGGAAGTGGTACGTACTCTACTTCTGGTCTCTCTAAAGGTGATACATTAAGTACCATTAAAGCTAGCTAGGCAGAATTTCAAACATAATTATTACATTGTATGTGAAAGTTCCTTTCATCTTTTGTAAGATTTCCGGTAACCGGAAATGGTACGTTGCTATATTTCCTTGAGAACATGATTCCTAAAATACTGTTTCCATTAGGTAGACAAAATTTCATATATAATTATAAGATCTTATATTTGGATTATTTCAAATTTTTTTTGGTGACCTCCTTTATCCGGAGATGGTAATTTATTACATTTCTGGTTTCTAAAATATCAATAACGTGAGTACCATTTTAGGTAGTTTGACCAAGTTTAATAAATAATTGTAATATCTTATTCGCTGGTTTCTTTCTAATGGTAGGTGTTTTCTGGTGACGCTATTTCCAATTTTTTAAAATGCATAAAACATTTTCTATCTTGATTCATCTGTCTATCGTCCGTCATGGGTGGAAACTTGCTAGCAAAACTTTTACCACTTCCACCGGACCGATTTCTTTCAAACGTTCTACGTAGTTCAAAACTCGATGACAATGCCTTTTAGCATAAAATTTGGCTTAACTAGATGTTTGATTAACTTATTAAAAATTAATTAAAGTTTCCTTTATAAAGCACTAATGTTCCGCTCTATTATACAAACATTGTTTGCCTTCAATTGGTGCGCAATTCTTTTTTTCTACGCGATTCTATTCTTTTTTTTTAAAGAATATACAATAAAGTTTAGGGGAGATCACTTCCTTTTTATCTTTCAAGTTCCAAATTGCAGTATTGGATAAAACAAATATAAACAAACATTCTCGTGAACTACAGCTCACTAGACTGTTAGTATTATTGCGTCTAACTAGTTATCTCCCCTTCTGTTATGAAATCTAGCAATCTATCTAATGATTTAATTGTAATATCTTCCCTTTGTTTCGAAACCGTTTAATTAACTTTTAATGACTAATTAAACATCTAATTATATTAAGAAATAGTTACAAGAGTTTTAAGATTTGCAACAAATCCAAAAACAAACAAACAAACAGACTAAATGAAAGATTGTAAAAATATAAGTTAATGTTTTTAGGAAAATTAATTTAATTTACTCTCCATTTATGAAAATCCTTTCAAGGGAAACAACCTATAACTAAGAACCGAAAAGTTGCTTAAAATATTAAGAAAGTTAACAGTAATAAAAACCAAAATGCTAATCATCATTGAATATTTATATACAACATAAGAATAATTGTTTTGTATAATTACTGATATAGATTCTGAACTGCTTGTATTATAAAATTATTTTTACACATACATATACACAAGCTTAAAAACTTTACTAATTATAAATACAACATACATTATTTAGAAAAGCAAATCATAATTTTAATCACTAGTTAGTGAAAACTTATGTTTCCGGTTTCTACCTCTTCCAAATAGTGGAGGTCATGTAAATATTCATTATGTACTTTTGCAAAACCTTTCGTTTTCATTTGATGTTCGAAATTATGTAAAGAAATTGATGTTAATGTACTTGTTTTAATTGCATAAAAAAGTATTTAAAAAAAATTTAATTTAAAACAAATTAAATATTGAAATCATTTAAATATTAATAACGAGCCGACCCGCGATGTATCATACGCCGCTATTTAATTGTTTTTTCTACTTTTCAGTAATTCATAATTTGTGAATTCGACAGTACCAATGCTGCCACTGAAAATATTTGCTTTAAAACACCAAACCCCCATTCCCCCCCCCCCCCCCCCCCCCCCCCCCCCGTGAAAGCAGCCTCCTCTTAGTTACCTCCTCTAAGTTTAAAATAGTTTCTAACTGAATTATCTGCCCCTAATAGCCGTCACCAAACCCGGGTCTACGATTGTTTTGTAAACATTTAGCGTGAACTACAACTCACCTGACCATGTGAGGGGGGTGGGTGTGGGGGGTGGGGTGGGGGTGGGGGGTGGTAGCGATAGAGAGGAAGAGAGGGGTCTGCAAGGCGCGCGCTTGCAGCTTGTTTTCTAACGGCTCCCAGAAGAGAATTATATATACGAGCCGACCCGCTGCGTATCATACGCCGCTATTTAGTTGTTTTTTTTTCTACTTTTCAGTAATTTATAATTTGTGAATTCGACAGTACCAATGCTGCCATTGAAAATATTTGCTTAAAAACACTACCCCCCCCCCCCCCCCCCCACGTGAAAGCAGCCTCCTCTTAGTTACCTCCTCTAAGTTTAAAATCGTTTCAAACTAAATTATCTGCCCCTAATAGCCGTCACCAAACCCGTCTCTGTGATTGTAAAATGTAAACAGAGTGAACACCATTCACCAGATCGTGTGGGGGTGGGGTGGGGGTGGTAGTGATAGTGATAGAGAGGAAGAGAGGGGACTGCAAAGGCGCGCTTGCAGCTTGTTTTCTAACTGATCCCAGAAGAGAATTATATATATAGATAGATAATTAATTTTGTGTCATGGAAAATTTTGGAATGATGGATCAGTATGAGTATTACAGAGAACCTTCTCCCACGGTCGTTTCTATATCTGTCCATGGGTAGCTACAGTGTGAACCCTTGACTTCGCAGCTGAGGATGGAGCACAGTAAACTAAGCAGTCAAAAGAAACCGAGTTTGCACACCTTACTTTAGTCTAGTTCTTATGTCATTTTATTTTCTCCATTTAATTATTATATATAAAACTGATGTTCGTGTGTTTGAGGCGGTGTAAAACCATCAAATAAATTATTATTACTATTTTAAATGTTTAAAACAAATAAATCAAATTTTAAAAAATTAAAGTTAAAAAAAATAACTGTGGCAGGACTGCTATAGATATGGATGTTTGAAAGAAAATAATGTGTCTCATTGTAATAACAAGTTTTCCAGTTGCTTAAAATTTGTATCATATTAATTCTCTGTAATCCCAATTTTTTTTCAGCTGTAGTTAAAAGCCCAAGACCCCCCCTCAGCCCACAACACCGATGGGAAAAAAAATCCCTTGAATCATCATTTAATTACACATTTGCATTTGCATTTTTTTAAAATAAAATTGTAATTAGACGTTTTGTATTAGATCTATGTATAAGTAAACCATCTTAAATGAATGAAAGTAGGCTACAAGTAAGAAAGAAATATTAATATTGTAAATCTGTATCAGTCCTTACAAACTTTAATACTAAAGCGAACATGGCAAGGCAAACTGACGCTGTAAATTACATGTCTGAGGCGAAAAAAAGGATATACATTTTTAAAAATTAATAGCAAGAGGAAGACTTAAGATCTTTCACTCTCATTTTCAATGATGACTGCAACTGTAACAGTACACAAGTTATAGTGTTCACACGGACATTGTGTACAAAGGCACCCAATGCCATTCTCTTCGTTAGCATGTAGACTCTATAATACCATTCACCCTACACTAACATGTAGACGCCCCACTACCATCCACCCTACACTATCTGAAGACACCACACTACCATCTACTCTACACTATCTGAAGACACCACACTACCATCTACCCTACACCATCATGAAGACGCCCAATTACCATCTACACTACCTGAAGACACCACACTACCATCCACCCTACACTAGCATGTAGACGCCCCACTACCATCTACTCTACACTAACATGAAGACGCCCCACTATCATCCACCATACACTAACATGAAGGCGCCCCACTACCATCCACCCTACACTAACATGAAGGCGCCCAACTACCATCTACTCTACACTACCATGAAGACACCCCACTACCATTCACCCTACACTACCCTGAAGACGCCCCCCTACCATCTACTCTACACTACCATGAAGACACCCCACTACCATCCACTCTACACTACCCTGAAGACACCCCACTACCATCCACCCTACACTACTATGAAGACACCCCACTACCATCCACTCTATACTACCCTGAAGACACCCCACTACCATCCACTCTACACTAACCTGAAGACACCCCACTACCATCCACCCTACACTACCATGAAGACGCCCCACTACCATCCACCTTACACTACCCTGAAGACGCCCCACTACCATCCACCCTACACTAACATGAAGACGCCCCACTACCATCTACTCTACACTACCATGAAGACACCCCACTACCATCACCCTACACTACCCTGAAAGCGCCCCACTACCATCCACCTTACACTACCCTGAAGACGCCCCACTACCATCCACCCTACACTACCATGAGGTCTGAAGACGCCCCACTACCATCCACCCTACACTACCATTAAGACACCCCACTACCATCCACCCTACACTACCCTGAAGACGCCCCACTACCATCTACCCTACACTACCCTGAAGACGCCCCACTTCCATCCACCCTTCATTAGCACGACGAACGACGCCACCACGCCGTTAAATCGCTTAGCGCGCTACCGTGTCGCTGGTGGCGCCATCCATATTTTTTTCGTCTCCCTCCTGCTCACGCAGTCTCCCTGCACAATTTCTTTGATTTACGCCGACACCTATTCTCACGTGACTCTTCTATTATCGCGCATGCGCCTTGAATATCAATTTCTGCTCAATCGGTTTATTTATGTATATTTCTTTTTTTGTTTTGCCGGTTGTTGTTGTTTTTTTTAGTTTTTATATGGTGGTAAGGGGGGGGGGGGGTGGAGGGTAGTTACGCCATTTGTATGTTCTTGTATTGAGAATTTGTGGAACACCAGACGAACATGCAACGCGCGAACGTCCGTGAAATTAATCGTTCAGAACGAACGTCTTCATCAGCGTTTTGTATTTTATTTCATGGGGGGGGGGGGGGGGGGGGGGGAAGGGGGGGGGGAGAGAGAAAAATATTTGTCATTTTTTTTTCTTCATCTGTGGTATTGGAGTCAAATAACGGAGTCTAAACGCCACGCCAAAATCCACACATGTATCGCTCTAATCTCAAATAAGGTGGTATTCTTCATCAACTTTCCTAAGACACATGGGGTAAATGAAGTAGAGTTCTAAAGACCCCAGCATACAGGGGGGGGGGGGGCGGACAGTGTGGTCAGTACTATGCCCTAACTACTATTCCCTAACGTTTTACAGACTCGAGCCCGGGATCCGAACTCGATACTTTCGGGTTAGAGGTCATAAGCTCTAGAATCCGACCACGCCGTTCCAAGTTTGATGTTATGAACCTTTTTCGTTTTATTAAAAATGACAACCATGATCGTCCAAATTTTAACCATTTATTTATGTCGCGTTTTTTAAAGCTGTGTTTTTTTTTTTTTTGTTTTTTTTTGTAGATTGATTAACATACACTGCGTTGATCGAGCACAATCTATATCTAGACAGAAATTGATTAAAAATATAATTAAACTGCATCTTTGGAGGGGGGGGGTTAGGTTAAATGTGACGTTATTTTAGCGGGGTATCAGGCTTTTTGTGACGATGTGTGATGGTGGAGAGGGGGGGGGGGAGGTAAAAATCCTCCAAAAAAAAGATTGACGTTGTTGATAAATGACACCAAGGGGTGGTTGAGAATTAGATTAAATAAAGTGTTGTTTGTATGTGTGTAGTGTGTGTTGCGTAGGCCTACTTCTATACTAGCTAACAATAATTGTAACATTTCAATAAATGTTTATTGATGTGTAAAAAAAAAAACGACACTACCCCAAGCATACACAAAGCCCTACATCATATAAGTGTATATAGGCAAGTAGATGTTAAATGTCTCTCTCTCTCTCTCTCTCTCTCTCTCTATATATATATATATATATATATATATATATATATATATATATATATATATATATATATATATATATATATATATATATATATATGTGACTAGGGTAGGCCTAGCCACTAGTTACAAATCTGATAACGAACGAGAAGCCGAGACGCAGTATTGCAGTCTGACGCAACACAACAGGTGGCTTATTGGGTCGGGCTGATAACAATCTCAAAGCCAACGCGTGCTATTTTGGGAGACGGTACGAGGAGTGAGACGGCCTGTCAACTTTGATTGATAGGACGCAGATGTTATTCCACGGACTGTATGTTAGAACTACGCAACTAGTGGTCGGAGACATCGAGTACAAGTATCGATTACGGAGGAATACAAGTACGGAGACGAGTACGGATACAAGGCATAAATAGGAGGGGACGGCAGAACTCGTACTCTCTCTTCCGTCGTCGTCGCTTGCTTTAGATCAGTCAGTCTGTGTGACATACTCAAGTTGGTTATATTGTGTTAAGAAGGACAATAGACATGTGGATTCAGTTATATGAAGCCTAGTGAGGACTGTTAGGGGGTCAGTTGATTCAGACTATTATTGTGAAACATTTCTGTTGATTCATTGTGTTATATTGAAACATTTCTTGATTCATGTAATAAAAGGATCAATAGCGAACCTGCATCTTCGAGTCTTTCTACTGTAGTCGATGTTGTGTAGCATGAGTGGTTCAACTCGTTACAATTGGCGTTGTCGGGCAGGATAGACTCGGGAAAGGTCACATTTGGCGTTGCGAACAGGATAGATGCAACTAGCCTAGGTCACATTTGGCGTCGTCGAGCAGGATGAATTAAACTAGACTTGCCGATTTAGGCACCCATAGTCAACCTTGTGCATAACTGTGTTTTGTGTGTATGTGAATTCGGACATTCAGGAACTGTGAAAATCGAGGAAAAGTTTTTCATATACACACGGTAAGAAAGAACTCTTTTGTTTTACTTACGGGATAAAATGTCTACTCTGGACGAGAAGCAGACCCATATAGTGGTCCTACCCAGAGAGTCCCACATTAACAAATTTTACGGGGACGGTGATCCCACTTTAACCAACAGGTTCAGTGAAGAGGTCAAAGCGGCCTGGGCCTCGAGAGGCATGTCACCAGAGGAAAGATTAAGACTGCTGATGGGCAGCATAGGAGAGACGGTTAGGGCAGAGGTCAAATGCCACGATAAAACCATCCAATCAGATCCAGATAAGGTGCTGGATCTGATTATGGAGACCTTTGGGGAGAGACGGTCGGGATCGCAACTGCTAGCAGGGTTCGTAGGCTTGAGGCAGAGATTGGCGGAGAGTGTGATGGAGTACTCACACCGGATGAACAGTGCCTTTGATTCGGTAAAGGTCAAAACACCGAACATTGATGTACGCCTACTGAGGGACCATTTCATTGAGGGGCTGGCAACCCCGATCCTAAGAAGAGAGTTGAAAGAGGAGGTCCACAAAGACCCGCAGTTGACCTTCCTTCAGGTCAGGAACTCAGCGATCCGCAGGTCCGAGGATGAGGACCAATCGAACTGTTCGGTGGACAAAGTTTCTGTACCTGAACAGAGACAATCCCCACCCACAGGGGCCGACACGATGGAGACCATGATGGCTCAACTGTTGGCCCACCTAGATAAGGTTGACCAACGTTTGGAGAGGTTAGAAAGCAGGTCAACAGCTGAGAATCGGGAAAAGAACGGGACAAAACAGGGACGGGTTGGACGGCCGCGTCCGGCCAAGCCATCACTCCAATGGACGGCCGACGGTCGACCAATTTGTTTGTCCTGTTCACAACCCGGACATATGGCACGGTACTGCCAGGGAAACGGTCGTCCTCTGTAAGGCAGGGCCAGGCTACAGAGGGGCGAGGGTATGGCCCAAGAAGCAAAATGATGGGAGTCTGTCCCGAAATGGTGATTACGATTGGGGACATCGCGGTGAAGGCAATTGTGGATACAGGCTCCCAGGTGACGACGATCACGGAAAATTTTTACACCAAATGGATGAAAGGAAAAGACCATAGGTTGAGGTCTGACACATGCATGCGCCTGACGGCAGCTAATGGACTAACCATTCCATACTGTGGTTATTTTCTGGCGGATGTCGTGGTGGCAGGACATAGGTTGAAGCAGGTTGGGGTGTTCGTTACGAAACACAACCTAGAGACAAATGTGTCAAATATACCTTGCCTGTTGGGCATGAATATTCTTGGCCAGTTGCCAGAATTTCTTACAAATATTGTCGGATCGACCACACCAGGTCGGGGATCCAAGTTGGCCAGGTTTGCCAAGACCAGAGGAAGGACAGCAGTCCCGGCAAACACGGTCAAGGCAATCACATTACAAATTGGTGATAGAAGCGTGAATGGTGATGTGATGATAGAACCATGTGGCGCCGCACTGAGGGCAGGCGTCGTGTTACTGCGGACATACACATCAGCGGAAAATGGACTAGTTCAAGGATTAGTGGCAAATGTTTTGGATGAGGAAATTTCTATACCGCCTAATACTCTGATAGGAGTACCACAGAACGTCGAGGTACAAAGGTCGGCACAGTGCATCGAACTGAGCAATGCCAGCAGTAATGAAGTAACAATTAGGTCGGTCAATGTGACGGCCGAGGTGAAGAAACAGGATGGCCGATCATATACATTCCCGGAAACTGAGGACCCAAAACTAAATGAATTGCTGAATAAATACAGTGATATATTTGCCTCGTATGAGGGTGATTTGGGGTACACGGAAGTAATAAAACACCAGATACCCTTACTACAAGACAAGCCGGTGGCGCAACCTTATCGAAGATTACCACCGAGTCACTACTCGGCGGTGAAAGCACACCTGAATGACCTACTAAAAAAGGGAATTATTACAACCAGTACGAGCCCGTATGCGGCACCGATAGTAGTGGTAAAAAAGAAGTCAGGGGAGATAAGACTGTGTTGTGATTACCGGAAATTGAACAATATCACAAGAAGGGATGCATTCCCCTTGCCTCGTATTGATGAATGTCTTGATGCGTTGGGGGGAGCAAGATTTTTTTCTACCTTGGATTTGGCTAGTGGCTACCACCAAGTGGCCATGCACCCCAACGATCAACATAAAACTGCATTTATTTCTCCACTGGGACTGTACGAGTGGACCCGTATGCCGTTTGGTCTAACTAATGCACCTGCTACATTCCAGCGAGTAATGCAGAGTGCTATGAGTGACTTTCTATTTCAAATAATGTTGGTGTATTTGGATGATATTCTAGTTTACTCAAAAACTTGGGAGGACCATCTAAAAAGATTAGAACAAGTGTTTCTCCGTCTTAGGGAGATAGGAGTAAAGCTGAACCCAGACAAATGCTGCTTTGGTTTGAAATCGGTACATTTTTTGGGTTACGTGATTTCGTCGGATGGCATCGCCACTGACCCAGATAAAATTGCAGCTGTTAAAGAATGGAAACAACCAACAACTACGGTAGAGGTCAGGTCATTCTTGGGTTTTGCTTCCTATTATAGAAAATTTGTGCCGGGTTTTGCAAAAATTGCCGCACCATTGCATGACTTGGTAAACAAAATGACAAAGAAACACAGTAAGGAGAAAAAGAAAGGTAAAACACAACTGATAGGTGAATTATGGACTGATGAATGCCTGAACTCGTTTAAGCTATTGAAAAAGGCTTTGACAGAGGCGCCGATATTGGGATACGCAGACTTTGACAAACCATTTCGGCTAGAAATTGACGCCAGCTCCAAAGGTCTGGGAGCTGTGCTATCACAACAACAAAAGCAAGGTTTCAGGGTTATTGCGTATGCAAGTCGAGCTCTGAAGGGATCAGAGAGGAACATGACAAATTATAGCGCCATGAAACTAGAACTTTTGACATTAAAATGGGCTGTGACTGAGAAATTCAGGGACTATCTATTAGGTGCTAAATGTGTGGTATACACTGACAATAACCCCTTGAGCCACCTAAAGACAGCAAAGTTGGGATCCATCGAACAGCGATGGGCAGCAGAATTGGCACTCTTTGACCTAGAGATAAAGTATCGCCCGGGGCGGTCCAATGGCAATGCGGACGCCTTATCAAGGAATCCTTACGAGAGACCGGGTGATGAGGAAGAAACACTGACAGGAATAGGTGAGGTCAGAGCGTCAACAGATATCCCTCATGGGGTACAAGTGATGCAGAACGGGCAGACCGGGGTGGAGCACATATCCACGGAACCCGGACATATGGACAGTAGTGATTTTAATTGCCTTAATCACCAAAAGATAAGAGATGCCCAGAGAACGGATAGTGGCTTACAACCGCTATTGAAATACGTCCAGGAACAAAAATTCCCAGGAAGAAGGGAAAGAGAACAATTTGGTCGAGAAACAAAGAAAATACTGAGTCAGTGGGACCGTCTCAGTATAGAGGATGGTGTTCTCATGCGGAGAATTCATGACCAAATTGATGGGACAATACACCAGGTGGTGGTGCCTGGACAGTTAAGAGAAGAAGTGCTAAGGTTGGCACATGACAGGGCAGGACACCAGGGTCAGGACAGGACGCACAAAATATTACGACGGAGGTGTTACTGGCCCAATATGGAAATGGAGGTCAAACGCCATTGTGAGGCTTGTGTGAGGTGTCAGCATGCGAAAATGCCAGTTGTCAAAATGAGACAGCCATCAGGACACCTACTAGCGACAAAACCACTAGAGATTGTGGCGATGGACTTTACGTCGTTGGAGCAATCATCGGATGGGACGGAACATGTGTTGGTAATGACTGATGTATTCACCAAATGGACGGTGGCGGTGCCCACGCGAGATCAGACTGCCAAAACAGTGGCAAAGGTCTTAATAGAACATTGGTTCATCAAATATGGCATACCAAGACAATTACATTCTGACCAAGGAAGGGCTTTCGAGTCAGAAGTAATTAACCAACTGTGCAGCCACTACGGGATCAACAAATCTAGAACAACCACATTTAATCCGAAAGGAAACGGACAGTGTGAACGGTTCAACCGCAGCATGCATGATTTGCTGCGTACGCTAGAACCTGAACAGAAAAAACGTTGGCCTGATTTTCTCCCAGAGTTGGTATATCTATACAACTGCACACCCCATGCCACAACCGGCTTTACGCCATACATGTTGCTGTTCGGACGGGAGGCTCGACTCCCTCTTGATTTGTTCCTAGGAAAAAGGGAGAGTATGACTGGCTCATACACCGCACTGGAATATGTGAATGAACATATGAGAAGAATTAGAGAAATGTACAGGGTAGTACAGGAAAGACTAGAACATGAAGCACGGCGAAGGGAACCGCCGGTACAGACAAAGGACCCGCCACTCAAACTGAATGACAGGGTATTACTGCGTAGCCACCCGTTAGGCAGAAACAAAATCCACGATCTCTGGGGACAGGAGATATGGCAAGTCGTGGAGATGCCTAAAGCAGCAGGTGGCCCCTTTAAGATAAGACCCATCGATCACGCCAAACCGGATCGGTGGGCGAACATTGCTCAATTAAAGAAATATTGGAATAGGCAAGAAGAGCAGTTACACACAAGGAAATCCAAGACAATTAGGGAACCGGAAACTATAACGGAAATTCACATACCCATCCCGGAACCATATCACCATCAACAGAACAACCGCGATACACAAGTGAAGGATAACGGCAACAAAGAGGATCCCGTTCCTTCCAGAAGCAGAGAGACAGTAGACCATCAGATAAGTGGTCCGCGGAGAAGTTTGAGGAACAGAAGGAAGACGAAATTTTTTGTCAGCAACCATCAAGTCTTTCATGGTCGCGCTGGTATGAGAACAGACGGTTCAAAAAGCTATAAAAGTGAACTGGTGAAGGCACCAAACGAAAAGGGTGGATGTGAATTCTAGAACTGTTTTGTGTCTCAGGAAGACGATGTAGACACAGTTGAGATGTGAAATAGGTATAACTGTCAATCGTATACGAATGGGACGTCGTGGACAGTGAGTGGAACAATAAAATTTTTTTTACGATTATGCGATTGACTCTGGAGGAGTGCACCTGCCAGGCGTTGTTTGTGGTTGAAAACACACAAAAAAAGGCAGGGGTGGATGTGACTAGGGTAGGCCTAGCCACTAGTTACAAATCTGATAACGAACGAGAAGCCGAGACGCAGTATTGCAGTCTGACGCAACACAACAGGTGGCTTATTGGGTCGGGCTGATAACAATCTCAAAGCCAACGCGTGCTATTTTGGGAGACGGTACGAGGAGTGAGACGGCCTGTCAACTTTGATTGATAGGACGCAGATGTTATTCCACGGACTGTATGTTAGAACTACGCAACTAGTGGTCGGAGACATCGAGTACAAGTATCGATTACGGAGGAATACAAGTACGGAGACGAGTACGGATACAAGGCATAAATAGGAGGGGACGGCAGAACTCGTACTCTCTCTTCCGTCGTCGTCGCTTGCTTTAGATCAGTCAGTCTGTGTGACATACTCAAGTTGGTTATATTGTGTTAAGAAGGACAATAGACATGTGGATTCAGTTATATGAAGCCTAGTGAGGACTGTTAGGGGGTCAGTTGATTCAGACTATTATTGTGAAACATTTCTGTTGATTCATTGTGTTATATTGAAACATTTCTTGATTCATGTAATAAAAGGATCAATAGCGAACCTGCATCTTCGAGTCTTTCTACTGTAGTCGATGTTGTGTAGCATGAGTGGTTCAACTCGTTACAATTGGCGTTGTCGGGCAGGATAGACTCGGGAAAGGTCACATTTGGCGTTGCGAACAGGATAGATGCAACTAGCCTAGGTCACATATATATATATATATGTATGTATATATATATATATATATATATATATATATATATATATATATATATATATATATATATATATATATATAAACGGGGGCGGGGGGGACAGAGCTTTGATACGGGCAACACGTGGTCGCAAGAACGATCTACGTGTTTGATTGAACTAAACGGCTTACGCGTGCGACTGGCCCCGATAGCTATTGTGTATGTGTTGATGTATGTAGAATATCTATGAGGCCAGATGTCACATGACCCAGTCCCCCCCCCCCCATTATGTATGTGTTGATGTATGTAGAATATCTATGCGACCAGATGTTGCGCGGGTGACAGACTGCGCGTCTCCGCTATCCCTCCTTGCTGCACCGCGCCTTCAAACATTCATTAGACCAGCTACAACAACGGGCCCGCGGAGGATTAAACGGACCGATTTTTTTCTTTTTTTTAACACGTTTTTATTAACTCAGCTTCGCGTGTGTTTGTTGTTAAAATTGACATCGAAAATTAGCCCACTTCTGATTGCTCTATAGATCTGAAATTTGGCATGCAGGTTACTTTCGCCTAACAATTTCAGATGCAATCATAAAAACTAGCAATTAGAGACCGTAATTAGCTTAATTTAATTACGCCCAAAGGACCATAAAATTGAGGACATGATTTCTAAAGATACCGACAAGACTGGAGGCTTGTTGACACAGTTACTTCGGCCCCAATCGATGTGAGCGCGCTGGCCGTGATCGTATAGTGGTTAGTACTTCGCGTTGTGGCCGCGACAACCCAGGTTCGAATCCTGGTCGCTCAAGATTTTTTTAGTCCGTGTATTTATAAACACTTAGTCAATTCATACTTAATCAAGTCATTAGATAAAGTAGAAAATAAACTATATAAAAAACTTTTTTAAAAACCACGTTTTTCATGTGTAGCAACGGACTAAAAAGGAGAAAATAAAATACTTAAAAAAAACTTTTTAAAAAACCACGTTTTTCTTGTGGACTAAAAAGTAGAAAATAACTATTTACATACATTTGATGACAAAAAACGTGGGTCGGGCAGATGGGTCGGGAAATTTGATGGTGAACGTACCCACGTTTTTTGTCATCAAATGTATGTAAATAGTTATTTTCTACTTTTTAGTCCACAAGAAAAACGTGGTTTTTTAAAAAGTTTTTTTTAAGTATTTTTTTCTTTTTTTTTTTACGAGTAGGGTGGAGTGGGGAGGGGTGGGTGACTTCGACACTGCAATCTGTTTAGACGTATAGGGAAGTAGAGGATGTTTGTAGATGGGGAAAGGGAGGGGGGGGGGCAGTCCACCTGTTGCATTCAATATAAAAAAAAATGTTTTTGTTTGTTGCTATGCGTGCAGGCTATTTCTGTCTGTCTGGCCGAGTCGGTAGCTGGCTTGACGGTGGTGAGAGCGGTTACGAGTTCCAATCCTGGGTGTGTGGTCCGTGGTTTACCACACTACGGAAACTTGGGTTAGGTTGATGAAGGTATTATTTTGGATGTGGGTTTGGCTCTAAGTTTGTCCCTGGCCACTGCTCTGTCCATTAGCTTGCCCAAGCTACAACCTAAATTAAGTTTAATAAAACACTTTTTTACAAATGAAGGGGTTTTGTGGGGGGGGGGGGGGAGGGGTGAATTAAATCTTTGTATCAGATTAAAAAAAATTTGATATTACCGTCTGGACGCATATTAAAAAACTAGAAACACAAGTGACTTCCAACGAATTTTACGTACTTTTTACAGCGCTCTCCTATATAATCGTACATTTTTCTACATGCTAAAACCCAACAACCCGCCCATATGTTAACGAATTCTATCGCAATGTTTAATCGCTCTTCTATATATCTCCGAGTTGTCTCCGTGTTAACAATAACAGGATAGAGAGAAACAGCCAATTTTACCGTATTTTCACGAATTTTACTACAATGTTTAAAGCTCTATCCTTTATAATCGCCGATTTGTCTGTATGTTAACGATAACATAGCCAGAACGGCTACAGGACATTACCCCCCTGGACATTTCCCCCCCGGACATTTCCCCCCCGTATTTACCCCCCGGAGCAATTACCCCCCTGTCAATTACCCCCCTGTCAATTACCCCCCTGGGGAATTACCCCCCCCCCCCCCTCCCTCTCTCAATCCTAACTCTAACTAGAATTCTATACTATACTACTTTATACTACTTTATATACTACTTTATACTACTTTAATCCAAACCTTAAGAAAAAGACAAAAACCTAAGCATCCACCTTAGCCTAAAACTTCACACAAAACCA